>NC_062289.1:38755127-39058927 GCF_902655055.1 Lutra lutra | reverse complement strand
TCTGCTCAGCAGGGAGCCTGCTTCCCCCTCTCTGCCTGCCTCTCTGCCTACTTGTGATCTCTGTCAAATAAATAAATAAAATCTTTTTTTAAAAAAAAGGAAAGGAAATTTTTAAACATGTGAATAGAAAGATCACACTGCTGCTATCATAAGGGCAATATAAGTCATTAAAGTTGACAAATTAAATATTTTGAAACTGGTTAAAAAGTGGTAAGAAACAACTCGTGCTAAACTTACCTCATTTCCTTCGTGGAAAAAACAAAACTTAAAAATGCAGATCATGGTGATTTTTTAGACACAGAACAAAGCATGTGACGAAATAAAGCAGGGTGTGCTGAAAGAGAGCAGCATGAGGATGGTTCACCTCTAACAGAATAACCACATCCAAAGACAGGTGGATGGGTTAGAGAAGCTAGAAGAGAGGTTTTTAGAAGACATGTCACAGAGTTGTGCTCTTAAGCCTGTGCCATTCAGCGTGTAAACTGAGACACGTCGGTGTATTGATGGGATACTGAACAACTTGGGTGATAACAAGAAACAGGATGCAGGATGGGAAGAAGGAGGGCGAAGAGTAACAATATGCAAAGTCAACAGCAACAGGATTTGAACAACTTCATTACGGGCTGATATTTTATACAACGCACTCAACAGGGCTGAAAGTAGAGCCTTAAACTTATGTCCAAAATATTATCTGCCCACAAAAAGTGGGGAGGAAATTTTGTAATATTAGCATCTCTGAAACGATGTACAGTTATAAGTACCTTCAATCATTTGTGAAAATATTTAATGAGCGCACCCAATAGGCAAGACATGGCAGTTGTAATGAGTGATTACAGAATGAATGCCCACTTCCCGTGAACTCACACAGGAGCACGGGAAATAATACTTCAGAATTATTAAAACTGACTGAAGTATAACAAAAGAGGACAATTAGTATTAAAATGCATATGATAGGGAAACTAATGTATAGACAAATTAGACAAAAATTATCTAATGCTATCTTAAGTTGCATTGATAAAACTCTATAAATTCTAGAATGTTGAACTGCCTGCATTTAATTATTCCTTGAATAAAGAATGACACTAAAGAGAGAGAGAGAGAGAAGGAGAGCTAAATATATTACCAGATAATACTTAGCATTGACTACATGCCAGGAACTGTGTTAATTGTCATATTATTTTAATCCACAGGATGTCCCAATGAATTATATATTATTAAACTCTCATTTTACATATTGGAAAAACAGAGGCACAAAGGTTTGTAGGTGACTTATCCAAGTTCATACAGCTGTTAGTATTGAAACTGAGGTCTAAACTCCTGACGCTAGAGTTTGTAGGCTTACCCAACATGCTATGCGGAGCAGGTCAGAGGGAGAAACAGGCTTCCCACAGAGCAGGGACCCCGATACAGGGCTCCATCCCAGGACCCTGAGCAGAAAGCAGACGCTTAACGACTGAGTCATTCAGGCGCCCCAGGACATTTGACTTACTTCATATTAGCTCAGTCTTTTATCACCCAAATGTACATGCCAACATTTTTGCTTTAAAAATTAAAGCTTTGCTAATCCTCTGAAGAAAAGAATTGGGATGAGAAATAAGAGAGTTTTTAGATCTTTTACCCATTCCAACTTCTACAAATATGCATATACTATCTCCTTTCCACATTTTGAGAGCAGAATAGAAAATATTGTTAAAAGAATAGGAATAAGAAACCTATTTAGATTTGATTCTTTTCTTTTTCTGTATTTTAACATGAAACAATATGTGGTTTTTGCCCTTGAGAGGATAGTTGCTGTATTAAAAATAACATATATATCAGTGAGAATACATGAAGGACATATGAATATATATCAGCCAGAATATATGAATATAAATCAAACTGAAGCTGAATTATGAACCTTGTTCCTAACCACTGAATTAAGGTTTACTTCCTTTTTTTCTACCTTTCTCTGTGATTTCTGTGAGCTACTTGGAACCAACAGCCTTGCTGCAGAACATGAAGGGGGAACAACTGGGCAGATTTTTTTTTTTTTTCCACTCAAAATGTATCTATCAGTATTCATTTTGAACTGAGTTGCCTGTTGTTCCAGGTAAGTTCAGAGAGAAAATAAGCCTCTGGGTCCCCAAATAAGTAAACACATTATTTATGTTTAGTCATAGCAAAGACATGTTTAGTTAAAAAAAAAAAAAAAAAAATGGGGCCAGAGTCCTTAAGCTAGAATTAAAAGACATTTATAAGGTAAACAACTAAATTAATTTATTTAAAATGAAGGATTCCTGGCATAAAGCATCTCGAAAGCCCACAGCTCAGGAAGCATTTTAAAGCCATGGCAGGAGCGCGAGAGGTAGCCTTTGTAAAGCAAGCCCCAAAAGGCACAGGTTAGAATGAAGCCCTCATTTTTAATTAGCCCTTCTACAGAGTTTCAGATGATCATATTTTCTTTTAAGTGGTGGTTGTGTTAAATACCTATACGGCATTTAATTCTGCATTACTCAAAAAGCTGTACAAAGACTAACATGGCCCTATTTAGATGGCTTCCACAGGGCCTATAGAACTGTGTGCCTTTATTCATCCAAACATACCCGGAGACAAGCAGGCTGAGGGCTGGGCCAGCCTTTGACAGCAACTCTAGATGAACGGCTGACCGGCAAAGGAGTGCTCTTCCCAGCTCTTTTCGATCGTTTACACACTGGACTCTATCCTATCTTCCCTTTGCAAGGGAAGGCCCCCAAAGGAGGGAGAAGGAAGAGGAAAGAAAGTTGTAGTTCATTTGCATAATTTAGGCTTCTGGAAATTAAAAGTATTAATCACCTTGCTGATTTTGCACTGAAATGAAAAAACTGCTTATCAGCAAATCCAGCCTCCCGCACAGTGCCTGGGTTCAAACAAACAGCAAATCCCATCAAAGGGAAATTTTGAATTGAAGATCACGCTGAATTCATGATGAAGTGGCCTTATGAGATTCCATTATTTTTCACTTTGCTTAATTTTATTTTAAAGGCTATTTTAGAATTTAAACACCCCTTCCTTCATAATGGAATGTCATTCGTCCTTGAAGCTAGAGTTGAGGGCAGTTACAAATTTTAAAACATGAAAAAAAAAAGTTTGAATTTTTGCCTATAAACATATGAAGATATACCTAAAAATATATTTAGTACGAGGCATACAGAAAATATTCATAGTTAGTGTTCGTAGAAGAAGTATTGTTTATTAAACAGATGAAGATAGAACATTTTTTTATTTGAAAAATTTATCAATTCTACTGTCACTGTGTCACATTAAAATAGATAAGCATGGAATATTAAAATGATATTACTCCTCATGTTTCTTTTTTGCCTTTTGTGTCTTAATTGCCCGACAACATTAACTTATACTGCACTACACTGAGTGGGTAAGATCTGCTTTGGACACCACTTTTCTGCCAGCTGTGCAAGAGCTCCCAGCAGTATTTGACAGCTTAAGCCTGATAAAGATCATTCCCTGTGAATGAACAAATATCACTCTTTGTCTCCTCTAGTGAAACATCCCCAGTTCCTTTAAGTTCGTTCTAAAGTTCTGAGATCTTCCAGCAACCTGGTTTTTCTTGCCTGGGCAGGTTTAGGTTATCCGTGGCCCTCAGGAGGCTCTGACCTGCTCTTATTTCTCATCCCAATTCTTTTCTTCAGAGGATTAGCAAAGCTTTAATTTTTAAAGCAAAAATGTTGGCATGTACATTTGGGTGATAAAAGACTGAGCTAATATGAAGTAAGTCAAATGTCCTGGGGCGCCTGAATGGCTCAGTCGTTAAGCATCTGCTTTCTGCTCAGGGTCCTGGGATGGAGCCCTGTATCGGGGTCCCTGCTCTGTGGGAAGCCTGTTTCTCCCTCTCTTAATCTGACCTCTCTTAATCCCCCTGCTTGCGTTCCCTATGTTTCTCTCTGTCAAATCAAGCAATCAATCAATCGATGTTTAAAAAAAAAAAAAGTCCTGATATGCTATAGGTGGCACACTCAAATGCTTCTAGGTACCCAGCGAAGTATGTAAATGAGAGAAGGGTCAGACTATAGGACAACAAGAAGTTGTAGGGACAGTGCTAAATTCCAGAGCACATGCCGCCCTCCTCCAAAAAAGGGTTCAAATCCAAACATTTTGAACAGCGTTTAAACCAAATAAACACTTCCGTGGTCTGCTCCCAGCTCCCATTGGTCATCCCCCATATACTTTTTGAGATTTTATATATATATATATATATATATATATATATATATACACACACACACACACACACACACACACACATATATATTCTGAAAATAATTGAGAATCATTGAGAAATGATTCATTTCACTTTTTCTTTCTTTTCAGAATACTGAGGCAGTGTATTCCTGACCCATTGAAGCAAGTCATGAGTTAACGATGCAGGGCTCTACTGAATTATTCCTGGAAATACCTATAAGACCTAATGAGTATGTCAAGATGAAATGGGCCCTGGGGCCGCAGCCAGAGCTCAGCCCCAGGTTCCCCCTCTGTGCTTCATGGAGTGAGGCTTTAGAGCTCCTGATACAACAGCCTCCACGGCATTTACTTCACGTCTGAGGTCCGAAGAACATGGGGGTCTGATGTGTCACAAAGACAGAGAACAGATCCTTTCCTCCTCCTGAGGCGGTTGCTCAGGAAGAGATTAGGGGAAGGAATTTGAGGCCAGCAGCCCTGATGTTTAGCCCCTCAGTGCTGGCAGGGGTGAATGTGGGCTACGGGGTGCTTGCCTTCGTATGAAGATACCTCAACTTTTCAGAACCTGCCTTGAGTGGGCATCACTATAATTAATAAATCACAGCCAAATTTTCTATGGTGCTTTCAATATTAAGAGAAGAACAAGGTAAACAAGAAACAAAATAGCAAAATAGCAATAAATAACAATATATATATTATGCTAATTTTAGTTTGCTATTTTAGAGAAGAATATACATTTAAAGCTTGGTTAGCACTTTACAGCTAATGAATGGACAGTACTTTTTAAGAGACAGCTCATTAATAATTGGTTTCCTCCTCCTCATTAAGAAGCACTTATTACTAGTCTAATTATAGATGGCCTTGATTAGGGGAAATGTACACGGTATGTATGCATGAATCACTGGGGTCTCTAACAGCTTTGTCTCCAAAGCAGAAAAACAATGTAAATCTACAGAGTGTTCCCATCTTATGCTTAACAATTATTACAACTAAGCAAAATGTATTTATATCAGTGGGCAGTAAGAAGGGTTACTTTTTACCCTGATTCTTTTGAGGCTGAAAACCCCTTCCTCTGGCTATAATCTGAACTGAAAATGAATAAATTAATACAAAGCACTGAGCTGCAGCATTTAAAAAATACTTAGGAAAAATAGAAAATTAACAGATTTTCTGGCTGTGGAGGCATGAGGTATAGAAATTACTTTTATCGGTTTGACAGTAGCAACATAATGGAGTATATATATTTGCTACATTCATGAAAGAGTAAAGCATAGATCAATAGGCAATAGGACTATATTCACCTTTCTTCTGAATTTTATTTCAAGTGTTTATACTCTCCAGACCTACCACTGATTTAAGGTTATTAGCATTTCTTTATATTTTGATATATAATTTTACTTTGTATAAGAGTTTATATTTATACTATGTAGGAGAGAGAAGGAATCAGTGCTATCTCTTGAAAATAAAGCTCATGTAATTTTAAAAAATAAATGGAAATATTAGCCCTACCTTACATCTTTAAATAAGTAAAACTCAAGGATGATTTATAAATTTTTTCCCATTTAAATAGCACTGGAGGCAGTAATATATTTTCCATTTATAGATATACTTTAAATTCTATGCCTTCAATAGTTCTGTTGGCAAATTCTTCTTAGGTATAATATCACCTAATGGACATAAAGCCATACACACATTCTTCCAAAAAATGCAAAAATTGGAGTTCACCCATGTTGCGGGTTGAATTTGCTAACACAAAGGAATGAACAGTTGATTTGGAAAATTTTCTAGACAGCGTGCTTTGAAGAAAGGGTATGGCTGGACCACCGTATGCTAAAGATTTTAAGTGTGACTTCTAAGTCCTATCAACCATCTCAGCAGAGGCTAGGGATAGACACGAGGTTATCCAGGAAGGGTGTGTGAAGAGCTCTCACATAAAATAATGTGGATCACCTCAACATCCACAGAAGGCTGACAAATGTTTTGAGAATGTTATGCTGGCAGAGAAACTGCAAGCTTGAAATGGGATAGAAGAGAGAAGGATTTGTAGGGTAAAGGACAAGGCAGAGACCGGGGAGAGAAGGCAGAGCTGACAAAGCCAGCCTACCAGATGTCCCAGGGGTACAAGGGCAGGGAGCCTGGGGCTGCTTCTGGGCTGGGCAGGAAGGACAGAGCATCTCACCACAGATGGCTATTCTTAGGTCTCGAAATATAGTGGAATTTAGCCTGCTGGGTTTTGGACTCATTCAGGGTCTGTGACCCCTTTTCCCTTTCCCATCCCACCCTCTTGGGATGGGAATGCCTATTCTACGTCTGTCCCATCATTGTATTTTGGGAGGATCTAACTTGTTTTCCAGGTTTCCCAGGTCCGCAGGAGGGGATGAATTTTGCCCCAGGATCAACCATACTCGGAGTTTCACCCATACCAGATTTAGACACTTTAGATTTGAGACTGGTTGAGTTCATTATATGTAGGGGAGATTTTGGATTTAGGATTGATCCTGGAATGGGTTAAGACATCTGATGAAGTTGGGATGGGTGACTGCATTTTGCAAGTGGAAAAGACATGAATTTGGTGGGGAGGACAGAGGATGGGACTGTTACAGATTGAACTGTGCAGCTCAAAAACATAGGTTGAGAGGTGCCTGGGTGGCTCAGTTGGTTAAGCCACTGCATTCAGCTCAGGTTCATGATCCCAGGGTCCTGGGATTGAGAACCACATCAGGCTCCCCACTCAGCTGAAAGCCTGCTTCTCCCTCTCCCTCTGCCTTCCACTCCCCCTGCTTGTGGTCTCTCTCTGTCAAATAAATAAAATCCTTAAACAAAACATGTTGAATCCTAACCCCTGATACCTGCAAATGTGACCTTATTTGGAAATCAGCTCTTTGCTGGTATAATGTAGCTGAGAGTAGACTAAAGTAGGATGGGACCTGATCGAATATGGCTGATGTGTTTATGAGAAAAGAAGAGATGCACACACAGAGGGAAGATGTCCCTATGAAGATGGAGACTGATTGCTACCACAAGCCAAAGGATGCCTGAAGGATCCTCCTCTAGCTGCTTGGGAGGGAATGTGACCCTTGCAATACCTTGATTTTGGACTTCCAGCCTCCAGAGATGTGAGAAAATAAGTTTCTCTTGATTTAAGCCACTGAGTTAGTAGTACTTTGGGATGGTAGTCTTGGGAAACAAACACTAGTTTGTTTCTTCTTGGGAAAGCTCACTCTAGTGAATATTGTTTTCCTTTGGCTTTTCAGCATTTATCTTCTCCCCCTCCCCCTTTTAGTAACTGCTTCTCATTATTGCTCTCCCACTCTTATTCCATGTGCTTTTAGAGAGCTGACTGTGCCCATGGATCCAAAACTGAAGAGGTAACTTATGCATTATTCTGTTCTCCAGGCCTCAGCATGTGCTTCAGAGATGCATGTGTAACCCAATCACAGTCCTTGGGAAGATGGATAACTGGAGCTGCTGCAGCCACATTGCTACCATGAGGAATAACCTGTCTGAGAACAGAAACAACAAAGATGGAGCAGAGATCCCAGGGAGATCCTAATTATCTATAAGATAGTCAACCCCATATAAAGCTGATCCTTGTTAGAATTTTGAATTGCCTGAGTTTATCAATTCCCTTTGGCTCAAACCATCTCTGAAGACATTTTCTAACACTTTCAAATAAGAGATTTCTAGGTGCTCGATAGCCCAATTCTCATTTGCTTTCAACAGTCACTGAATGCCAGATCCCTCTCTCCTGGGTCACTTCTAAACTTAAAAATAAAGTTAAGCTTTTGCTCTGGTATTTTACCAAGTACTTAATGAATTAAATGCTTTGCCAATTCCTAATTCAAGTTATCTCCGAGGAGAAAAAAGTTCATCAGGTTTCCTCGTCTCTGAATTTGGATTCCTTGGATATTTTCATACCTAGTACCTAGTTTTGCAGGCTGTCCTGCGGAGACCTTCTGTCACTTGTACCTCAGAGGCCTGAGAGAACAGACAAATGTCACTTAACTTTTCCCACGGGGAATGATACAGAAGAGTCTCTCTTCAAATATAAATTTGGATTAGATATATCTTCAATTTTTGTGCCACTGAATATATATATGCCTAATATGTGAATGTATATACATATGTGAATATATGTGAAAAATATATAATTTTATGCACAATTAATATATAATTAAATATATTTAATACATTCTTAAAGATCCATTCATTATAATAAACTATATTTTAATATCTACATATTGTGTGTCCAAACAAATTGTGCTTCCAAGCTTTTTTGGAAAACTCTCACAATTTCCAACTCGATTAATAACAGAGACAAAATGCAATTTTGATTCTAACTCTTCAATTTATTTTATTCTTTTTAGCTTCTTATACATGCATTCTTTTGTAATTTCTGAAATGCTGGTTTGAAATTACTATAAAGTCAATATATTATGTTCATTTTTTTCAAGATTTAGGCAAAACCAAAATACTACTGCTCAGATTACATTTCTATTTTTCGTTTGCCAATAGCATTGCTTATATTTTTATTGGGTCAAAAAACTGAGTGGAAAAAAAAAGCAATTTTTCAATTCCTCCTAAAGGTGGAAAATATATACATTGACTGAGAAAGAAACAAAAAAGCACCTTCATAGTTGCGGTTATACTAAACTTTTATGATCTTTTTGTGATGCCTAGTCCATAATTGCTTAAAGCCATGATTTAGAAAATATTTAGACATTTTTTAGGTCATGGTTTAGAACATACAGGTTCTCTGTTGATCATGCATAGGATTTTTATTTTTTATTTACAAAGAATCTTCCAAGATTATCATAGATCTTACTGTTGGAATAGAAATCCTTTTTTTCCTGAAAATCACATAGTTATCAATAGTTTATCTAAGTGTTTTGAGGTTATGCATGCATTAACAATTAGAACTATTTACGACTGTCTAATGATACAAAACTTAATAAGACTTCAGTTTTAGAAAGACATGTCCACATTAATGCCAACTTGAGTCTACTAAACCAAAAGTCATGTTTTCAAAACTTAAATGAGGACCCCACTAAATAATCCCAAAGCCTTCTTTTTAACATATTGACAGATACCCTCTCCTTTATGTAGATATATGCTTACATCTTTTATATCTAACTTTAAGTGGCTATCTTTTGTATAAGATAAAGGGATGCACGCATATATTTGTGACTCATCAAAGAGTAAATGAGGACAAAAATTTGCTGAGTATGAACACAGTCTATAGAGCTTTATAAAAAAAAAAAAAAGACTATATCCAGTTTAGCATCCAAACCTTTCTTTTGTTAACAACACTTTAAAATACCTTCTCCCCAAGGAACAATGTCCTAGATACACAGGATCTACTTATGGTGTTTGGTGCTGCAAATCACCCCAAGGCCTGTGGTTGTCATTGCCTTTACACATGAACTTTTTTATGAAATGAGTACTTAAAAATCGGATAAACACCAAATAAAGAGAGGGATGGCCTCTGCTAAGGAGCTACATCCTTGTGTATTGTTTTAATGTGGTCCATTTAGGGAGGGACTTCCTCCAGAGCCTACAGCAGCACTCCTAGCAAGCTGCTCTATTCAGCCTGTTGTTATGACAACTCTTGGGGGCAAGTGTCAGGTCAGCTCCGAGGTTCTGTGTCTTGCTATAATTGCTTTGTCAGAAACCAACTCGCTGCCTTCTTTTTCTCACTGAACTAGTAAAAGCAACAGTGCCCAAAGACTAAACATTGAGACATTCTTTACCCTCTCGCCAACTTATATGCTTGGTAAAAAATTTCAAAAAGTATTTTTCGTTTTCCCCATTTGGTGCTAAAACTATGTGTCCCAGGCTGTCAGTCAACCTTTTAAATTGTAGTATTAATTCCAATGATTACAGCTCTGACTACCAAGTACCGCTCTCAGGCTTGAGCCTCCCTACTGTGTTAAAAGGCATCTCATTAAAAGGCTCTTTCCTTCCCTAAAACCCAACTTTTTGCCATGCCACATCAAGCCACATATGGATATTTATCTAGCATATAACCTCATCCCAGTATATCACTGGGTATATCTTTGAGGCTCAAAATGATGAAAAGCCAAAGCTGTCTTAATCCCACAGAGTGATCCGTAACTGTACAGTCGGTATTCCAAAAGACATCATCTGGAGGCCATTGCAGTGTTGGCTGGGTATAAAATCAAGCGGTACAATATGTCAGGCTGACAGCTATTACTACAATTCAAGAGAAAAGGACTTCATTCTGTGGGCTGATTTGATCCAGGATGCGCTCCTTAAACGGACGCCCTTTGAGATGGGGACAAATAAGCACAGGAGAGAACTGGAGAGGACAAGCAGCCTGGGCAAAGACGTGGGTGGAAAGAACAGGGTGTGTTTAGAGGATGATGAATCCTGCTCTATTTTCACTGACCTTTAAACCCTCCAAATCTCATGTATCTAAAAAGAAAACAGGAGTCACAACGAGGGGCTGCACTTTGCGTGATTTTGAGTCATGAAAAATAGTAATGATGTATGTACCTCACTGAGTGTGGGGAAAAATTAAATGACAAAATTTATGTGAATTCAATATGAAGGTATAAGAGAACACACAAACATGAGTACAATTATGTGTGATGTTGTTCCCATACAGGTCCTGGTTTATTTCCCAAATAGAGTGGGGGTGAGAGTTGGCATGTTAAAGAACTTAGAACTAAAACCTGAATCTGGCAGAGCAGAGAGAGAGTCAATTATCATATGGTTTCACTTAGTTGTGGAGCATAAGGAATAACACAGAGGACATTGGGAGATGGAGAGGAGAAGGGAGTTGGGGAAATCAGAGGGGGAGACAAACCATGAGAGACTGTGGACTCTGAGAAACAAACTGAGGGCTTTGGGGGGGGTGGGGTGAGCCTTGTGATGAGTATTAAGGAAGCAGGTATTGCATGGAGCACTCGGTGTGGTGCATAAACAATGAATATTGGAACACTGAAAATAAATAAAACTAAATTAAAAATATTTAAAAAACCCCAAATCTGGGTATTTGAAATGGTCTCAACAAATGCTGTTCTTAGAAGAATTATCCAAGAGTAGTTTAAGAAATTAATGTAAAAAGCTACAGAAAAGATTCCATATTTTAAAAACCTCACATGCAGACCCTTTATAAAGAATTAAAGAAAATACACTAATAACTGGGCAGTTCCCTTGAAAAGAAATGTTCCTCACACACATGGAGACATACAAGGCTTGACAGCTTCATTGGACCTCTCAAGCTTGCTCCATAGGCAATCATAAAGGAGAGAAAAATGTAATTGAATTAAACTAATGAGACCTTCTGAGTTCCCCACCTAAAGTAGTATTCAAATTCTTGCATGTTATGAACGTATGATGGCATTAAGAGCTGAAATTTATGAAGCATTCTGATTTTCATTACTCACAACATTACCCTGAAATAAAAAAGGAACTAAACTCTTTGTACTGGATTGGTCTTTTTTCTTTTTAAAGAGAAATTCTAGAGAAATAGGGAAAAATCACTGAAGAAAGGAAGAAAGATGGAATAAAGGAAGAAAAGAAAATCTAAAATAAAATTAATTTCTCCAGGTCTGCTTCTTTCATAACAGAAATTTATTGAACTAAGTGGTCTGCAAGGTTCTCTGGAGCTCTCACTTTTAAAATGAGTCTAATGTATCCCATAGTAAAAATGAAAATTTAATAACTTGAAAAAGAGGCTCTTCTTCTGTAAAGTTGTATATTAGCAATCCCCAAGTATAGAGACTGTGTAGATGCTGCACATGTATTTAAAATATCCCACTGCTTCTCATTCTCCGGACTCCTCTTTGTTTTCTAAAGCTTGAATAAAAGCCCACAGTCAGCCTCTAATTTCTCAGGTTCCCTCACCTGAAAGTAATCATGTAGCATAAATAACCAATTGGCAAGACACTGGCATAGGAAAAATCTTTATGTTAATTGCCATTTTTTTGATGCAAATCACAATGTGTTTGGGATTCAAAGAAAGTTTTCACTTACATCTACCTATTTTATTACTTAAGTTTATAGTTACAGCTATGATCTTTTTGTACCTTTGCTCTCTGCCCTCTTTCCAGAACTCAGTACAAGGACTTCTATTAAATCTCACTTAAATGTGCTTAGAGGATTTGGGAGCAGGAGACAAAACACAAACCTCAGATATGAAAAAGGTGACCATTTGTGTCACGTGCAGGAGTTCTTTTTTAAGATTTTCATTCATTTATCTGACAGAGAGAAAGAGACTGCATAAGCAAGAGAGCAGCAGGCAGAGGGAAGGGAGAAGCGTTGAGCCCTATGATGAGGGGCTCCATCCCAGGACCCTGAGATCATGACCTAAGCAGAAGGCAGACACTTAACTGACTGAGCCACCCAGGAACCCCCAGGGGTTGGAGTTCTTTGCTTGTCCTTCAGTGTCAGGACCAGGCTGCGCTATTATGTTTCCTTATGTATCAAAATGAGCACCAAAACCAAGAAAAATAAAAGCATGGAATGTTACTAGAGAAGTGATTTAAGGAGAAGTTTGATCTTAATGTAAGGAGATCACTAGGCCTTTAACCCAATTGTATCATTTTAAGTGTTACTGTGATCTTGTTTGTGTTCAAGGCAAAACATTAAAAAGAACTTAGAAAGAAATGGGACTTGGGTTTTGATCTATATCAGCATTATTTTCCTCCTGATGAAAGATCGTGGCTCTTAGAAAACAAGTTTGCATAAACTCCTAAAACAGTGAGAGGTAGTCCTTCATTTAGCCCATCAACAGGGTGTAAATGAGAACAAATATGGACATGTCCTAGAGACATCGAGAAGCTGTTGAGTTGTTGAAGCAAATGATAATAATAATTAAAAAACAGTAATGTTGACAAGGCAAAGAACAGTGGTAACACAGGAAAGATGGGGTTTTTCCCCCGAGGATGAGAAATGTATGACCTTGATCCATTTGAGCAAAACTGATCAGTAAAGATCAACTTAGCGGGCAAGCCTATCAGAAACCCAGGCTCCTTTCACCATTATGAGAAAGAGGTAAATTACTGAGAAAGCAGGTTGACCTGCCTTGGGGGGTTTCTCTTAAGATTGACTTTATAGGATCACCTGTTATATCACCTGTTCTGCAGTCCCTATGCTTATAGCTGAGGCTCTAGCATCAGAACTGCCCAATTCTTAGGAAAGATTAATAACTAAATCCGTGTTTAAATTTACTATCAGAAGGTTTTTGTCATGAAATGAAGATGCACCAAAAGTTCAGAATGAAATGAAATGAAAGTAAAATAAATAAGTGAAATGAGAAACAAAAGTAAAATAATTTTTAATGAAGGGTAATATTTACAGCTACTGAGGCCACTGGTCTCACTGTATCTACCCCGCAAGTCATGTCAAATATCATAAATTTCTTTAGGAAGCATAGTCCAATTTGTCAAGTTATTACGTTATCTAATTTTATAATAAATTTGTGACGATGGCTAAAGTTCACGGATACACACAATATTGTTGTTTCAGGGTAACTAGTGGGTTTTAAAGTGGCTAAAGAGAAAAGACAAGATAAAGACTGAATAGATTATGAGGAATAAGTTACAAAAATGAATATGTTCAGCCTAAGCCGAGTATGTCAGACTTTTCATTTATCTACTAAGCCTGAAAATAATCCATTTTAAAACAAATATTAACATAAATGCTGTATGCATGGAGAGCTCAGTAAACCATACGTTCCCCTGACTTTGGCACAAAAAGTGTATAAACATATTATGTGAATTTCTCTGTCTGAATTCAAACCACCTACTCATATCTTGACGTTTATCCAGAAACTAATAACATCCTAAGCCAACGATGTACCTAAAAATTTAAAAAGAAATTATTTCTCTAAGAATGTGGGAGAATTCTCAAAGAAGCCAGAAAATCAAATAGTAAAGTAGAACGAATTTTTAAAAAAGACAACCCCATAAATATCATCCAAGAAGAAGAAAGGGTTTTTAGTTTCATATTCCCTAACCAAAGAAGAAGGAAACCATTTGATCTACATGCTTCACACTATTATGCAGGGCCAGCAAAATCATTCTATGCATCTACACAGATAGAAATTGACACACCGTTATATAAGGAAAACACATACACTAAGGAAAAATTTTATACAGAAGTAATCATATTCTCAATTTAAGAAAAAAATTAAAAAATCATTGATTGATGAAAAATGTAATGTCAGTTTTCTGAGACATCATAAAAAAAAAGATTAAAAGAGCTTTAAGACAAAATAATAATCTTTGTATGTAATTCCATAAGCTGAATCTATAGGAAAACATTAAGCTTTGATTCCTATTTAGCTGAGCTAATGTGGCAAAGAAGAGTAGGCATTCCCAAGAGTCTCGTGTTTAACTTAAGACATGCCCTGGAACCATATGATTCTTTTGCAACAGATTCATCTTCATAATCACTTTGTGGCATGTGCTCAGCTTTACATATCCTCTATTTAAATAGCAAGTTTCAAATGACAGATGGTAAAAAGAGTACTTCCTTGCTGAATCAGGACCTCACCTTTGCCCCAATGTCTCATCAACACTTCCTTGTCCATAGGCTTCTGAAGCCTTCTAAAAATAAGACATTTCACTCTTTCTCACTCCTCTCACACATGTATTTAAAGTCAAAATAACACCATAAGGCACCTACACAATCTAGTTTAAACCTTCACGTCCAATCCCCTCTCCTTTTATTTCTTTCTAAGAATCTTGTTTCCCTTATGGGAGACTGTGATTTTTAATCCTCAGGAAGATTCCATGCGTGGAAATGCTCCATGTATCTGGATTATCATCCTCTAGCTTTTTTGTCTGTCAAAAGCTCCTTTATTTCCCAAGGTCCAAATCTAATAGTGCCTCCTCTGGGAAGCCCTCCTGGGTTCCCTAGGCAAAATTAGGAGCACTGTCCCCTGACTCTCACAACAATCTCATTGCACCCTTTTAATTTCATTTACCATGTTAATTTCATCTATCCTTAATGGAATATAAGGTTCTTGAGGAAAAATATTATGTCTTATCCATCTGTCAAGTGAGAATAATGATACCCGCTCAGCAGCGATACTACCAGAAACAAAGAAATTCGTATTGGCAAAGAACCAAGTAAATCCAGACCTTAGTAAACAGAGGTTCCCCATCTCCTTTCTTGTTTCATGGCCTCTGTATGAAACAAAATATCTTCCATACGATGAGTATTTATTAAATAAGCAAACCACTCAGGGCTCATTTACAAGTAATTCTCTTCTACTAATCATGTCCTTTGCTGATAGAGATAAATGAAATATTTAAGGAACTACACAGAGAAGTTTAAAAAAATCAGGGAAAGAGTTTTAAAATTTTAATATTTATTTAAAAAGATACCCTGCAAAATCTCAAGTTGGAATTAATTCATACTCAAAGCCCAGTAACATTAACTAATGCTGAAAGAATACAAACTCATAAAGCAATTATTTTGCTCACAAAATATCAAGAGAATTCGGGCAAAGTATTCTTCCCCACAAAGCAAATAAAAATTCCAGGAAAACTATTTTAACCCTGTTTCTCAAATATTATACAAAGTATACAATAAGCTCAAACTTTTGAATTGAAATGGTAAAAATGCATTTTTTTATGTAACTAAAACATTTTATTTTGGTATGTATCTTTGCTTTTCTTAGTTTTTATACATCTAAAACTTCCGCATTTTTACATTACAAAAATACAATGGAACATAACATATTTCCATATTATAATTACTTAAAAATGTGATTATACCTATTCCCAGAGTCTGGTCTGGTCTAACGGAAGTATGATGGTAGGTGTGCAGTAGTGAAAATGTTTGTAACAAGTTTCTCAGCTTCGCCCAGGGGCAGTATTGCAGCCAATGAGGTTTTTCCAAGGGGTGATTCTTGTTAGTTGTAATCAAGTTTCTCTGGATTGGCTTACTGATCAGTCCATTCTTTGGTGCTTATGAATTTAAGGTCATGGTTGATACCCACTGTGTTAGTTATTTCCCATACAGGAAAAACCCTATTCCTTTAGAATAAGAGAACTTACTACACATTGCCAGGCATTTTAGAGATGATGTGAGTAAGCAGACACTTCAGTGTATACCCATCAGAGAAAGAGAAGAGCTGCCAAGTCATGCCCTCCAATGGTGGGCACGCAAACGGCGTATTTATGGATGATGAAAACTGATGAAACATGCATTTCTGAAGGCCACGGAGCCTTATCTTTTTGTGGCATTCTATTTGTAGCAAAGTGTTGGATGTTGTGGCATCCCTGTTATAAATATCTAACATAATGGTGGCTTCAAAATTAGAAAGAATAGAAATGAAATGTTGGGAGAGATTTTCAAATAGCTGAATGATGAATACAAAATGGAACTGTACTTCAAGAATAAAACTGGAATTAGAAATCACATGCGGCTTAGTTTCTTGACTGAGAGCATAATTGATATGGCCATTGATACTTAATTGCCTCATCCTTGCCAAGACATAAAATTAAATCAAAGGACCTGGTTAAGTTATTTTTATCTGATACCACGCAATTTTTATTTCTAGATTCTAGTGAATATTTAAAAAAAAGTAAAAGGAAGAAGGAAAAGATAGAGGAAAAATTCATTTAATATGATATATGCAAAGCCTATGGGAAATTTGTGGGTTTTGAAGCTCAAGGTCAGTCTCTTCAGGTGGGAGAAACAGAGTTATGAGTTCATGACCAAGGAATGGGTCTGAGAATTTATGATTCCCATTCCTATTCAAATCCTACTCTATCCCTAGCAGTGCTTCTTAAAGAGAGTGCTACCAACCACTCACAGGCGACATTTGGAAAATATATAGCAGGTGACATAGGCATGAAGTGGGTGGGGGACCAGTCTACCAGAAGCTCTGACATACTCCAGGCAGTTTCAAGTGACTAAGAACTCTTTCTGTTCCCGTGTTAATTTTAAAAAGTCCTGCTGGATTTTTTTTTTTTAGGTGAAAGTTTATATACAGTTATCTGAGCCTAAAAGTTTACTTTAGGTATAAACACAAATTTTTATGCATGATTTTAAATATATATTGAATTATTTCAGGCATAGAGCTACTATGTAAATTAAGGCAATACTGTACTACATATCATTTGGAACTTTACTAATTGGGAAAGTACATGTCACTGAATGCTGTGAGCTACCATTACAGACACATATCGATCAGAAGACAGTTGTAGCTGCTGCTGCTTTTGTGATTTTACATGGAACAATTGATTTTTAAAAGCATAAGAACTGGACCAAAGCAGGGCTCCCTCCTGAGCAACTCTGCACTCTTGGGAGAAGTCACCTTGCTGTATCCTCAGTTTCCCCATTTCATTAAAAGCCATGATAGTGACATAAAATGGGCTTCCAAAACAACTTACATACTACTGCATCCATAAACACTTCTGATGCTGTTATTAATATTATTATCAATGAGGAGAATAAGGCCCCAAATAGTGAGATGGCCTGGGAAATTTATTCTAAGTAGTTTTAAATTACACATTACAACGGAAATAAGAGGTCATCCAAGAACTACCCTCTCTCCTACTTTGCTGTTCTTATATAGCATATTTTCTCCTTTGGATGAAAGGGCCATGCTGAAACATAGGCTGAAAGATTCAAAGATGTCAGGTTTTCCCTAAAATATTGCATAAAAGAAAGAAAAATTCTGGGAATGGAACAGAGTTGAGGATGATTGAGAATGGGAGCCCGGGGGTGTGAGCTGGAAGGACACAGAAAGAGGTTTCAAGCCACATGTCAGTTAGTAGCACAGCTTTTCAATTTCAGCATAAAATCCAACTGAAAAATGTTGCTTTCAGTTGTGCAGCTGTTAAAGCTTTTAAGAGGTATCAAAAGGACATAGGACTATACGGAATGAAATAGGATAGAAAAGTCACCTGTCTTGAAAGCTGTGACTTGACCAGAGTGTTTTCGTTAGTTTTCAAAAATGTCCTTGACAAAATACAAAGTCTGTATGAAAACTGCCACCATGCTTACATGGCTCTATTTTCAACCTTCGTATCTGCATTTACATTGAATAATATGCCCACTCATTAGTACCCTAACAGAACATTGGAAGAGATGCACATTGCAGGACATGCCCCACTGCTAATGAAAACAGTACTGGGAACTCTGGGCTTCCTGAATATTTTTTGGTCCTAGCTGGGGGTTTCATGCTAGTTTCCTAGCAGCAATTTTCTTTAACTCTGCAATACACCAGTTTTCAGTATTTTTTCCCTTGATTTCTCACCTTTTATTATGTCACAAGGAACTAATAAGCCATTTCTCATTCCCCCTTCTCGGTGTTCTTTTCGATAGAGTCAAAGAGGTCACATCACCACCTACCATCGAACTCCCAACTGTCCCAGTCACCACAAAAACCATCATCTTGCACTGGTACTACATTGTCCTTCACGAGGGCTCTATCTGTCCCATTGATACAGGGAAGCCGTTGACCCCTTGGCTCTATGTGATCCCCACTCCAGCACCACAAACCAATTTAACTCAAAGAACTGGGGAGAGAGAACAGAAACCAAAGAAACTCACATCAGTGAGAAACTCCCTAAGTTTATCAGTCAGCAATAAAATATTGCTGCCAGGAATATTTGCCAGGAATAAAAGATGGGTCATCCTGGAAAAAAACAGCAAAAATACATACTAACGGGAAACCAATCACCAGCAAGAAGCTGGTTCTCATCTCTCACTTTCTGCTTTTGTCTCTTCATTTAGATGAATTGTAACCAAAAGCACTGAAGAATCTTTTTAAGAAAAGAGGAATGAAATAAAGATAGAGAAAAAGATAATCTTTTTTTTTCTTTTTTTTTTTTAATTTTATTTATTTATTCGACAGACAGAGATCACATGTAGGCAGAGAGGCAGGCAGAGAGAGAGAGAGAGAGGAGGAAGCAGGCTCTCCACTGAGCAGAGAGCCGGATGCGGGGCTCGATCCCAGGACCCTGAGATCATGACCTGAGCCGAAGGCAGAGGCTTTAACCCACTGAGCCACCCAGGTGCCCCAGAAAAAGATAATCTTTTGATTCAAGCTATGTCATAGGGAAGTGAAGTCTGACTTTGCCCCCCCAACCTTTGTTAATTGTCAGAGTGAGGAAGAATTTCCTGAACATAAAAATTCCAGATTTTCATGTTAAAAAGAAAAGAAACACTGGCTGTGTTTGATAACGCACGGATGGTTGACCTCAGTTCTGTGAATTCTGATTCCTGATCAAACAGGAGGCTCCTGTCCTTGCCCCCGGCTTGCTCTAGGGCTTGGGCTGCATAATAACAAGGCTCGTCTGGATTGTGGTGCAAGGTGGGCACATGAAATAAAGTATTTAACACATCCATAATACCTTTCATGTTCCTAGCTCAAACAGCTTTATAAAATCCAATTAATTCATCAAGCTTCATAAAGTCTGAAGGACATACATAATTATCGCTCTACATGTGGCCAACCATGGGCAGCAAGCACTCAGACATGGGGCTTAACAGAATCCAGATTTAACTGCCCAGTTCTTTAACTTTCATGCACCTGCAGAACAGCAGGGGCCTGATGAAGAATCTCTGAGTCACCAGCAGATTCTACAAATTGTGAGTTGGGTTAAGAATGGGCGCTGGGCGCGGTAAAGAGTGATCTCATTGCCAACACCCAAGAGAGTCCTTGCTATCCCTACTTGGGTGAAGAGCATTTAGATCTAATTGGGAGAGGGCTCTCCCATCTGCATTGGGGTTGGAAGTACAAAATCATGTGGTAGAAGCCTTTGCCAAATGACATCGACAGAATTCATGTTAGGCAGAAATAATTTAGAGATTTTTATGTCTATGTGAATGTGTATATCTATGTGTAATATATATTATTTATTTTAAAATACTAAATAAACACTAAATCAGCATTGGCAGTGCATAACTCATTTCCCAGATGAAGTGAGGCAGTTTTTCAAGCTGATATTGAGACAAAAATGTCCTGCTTGGGATAACTTGCTTACTGGGGAAACCTGGTTTGCCAGTTATGAAAGAATGCACATATCTTTGTGATAAAAACAGATTGTTTTCTGACAGAAGTGCCCTGTCAAAAACATTGTGAGCAGAGGCACAAATGATAACGTGTTCTAAGAGTTTCTTCCAGGACACGGGTTTTCCCTCAGTAAAAGTTATAGGATTATATAGAGATCTCAAGAGTCAGCCTCACATAATATAAACTTTAGTCTGATTTGCTCATGCAGCTGGGTGATCCTGTACAAATAATCCCCCTTCCCTGAACCTCAAGTTCCTTATAGGTACATGAGAATAAGAATCCCTGCTTCTCATGGGGTTGTTGAAATTACTACATGGAAAAAAAAAAAAAAAGTCTACAAAGGGCCTATTAGATTTCCAACAAATCATAGAATGTATTTTTTAAATCATTTCTTCCATATCTCCCATAAATCCCAAACTCACTGAACTCACTTTTAAGGCCTGGAAAGAACATTCTTACCTGGAGGAGATATTGGACATCCCCCATTCTCATGTGATGGGAGCCTTGCCATAAATGATCACTATGCAGGAGGACAGAAAAGGGGAACCAGGTAGTAGGTCCCCACCCTTTCCAGTCCCTACTCCCCGGGCAATAAGAAGTCACTCTCCTCATGATTCCTAGCAGTTTTTCTTCAATGGGTGGAAGCTCTAGGAAGCAAATTTGATCTCACTTTAAGGATTGTCAAAATGATTACACCTCTCTGATAACAGACTACATGTGTTAGTAAATGGTAGATCTCCAGCTCTAGAGGTGGGATTTTCCTACAACTTTAGGGATTCAAGCAAACGGTGATTATAGAAGAGCTCTGGCAATACATAAGTTAATCAAATAAACTATGTTTTCATATGCGTTGTCTTATTAAATCGTCAAAATAATTCTATGAATTTAATATTTATAACTTCCATTTTATAGATTACACCAATAGTGGTTTAAGTAAAAAAAAAAAAAAAAAAAGGAAAAAAAAAATTGGACCAAATATTGGTGGATACCCAGCTTTGGGGGATACTGTAGAGTGATATCATAGGTAGTAAAATAATGTGAATCAGTCCTTTAATTTTCATAATAACTGCTTATATGACTGATACCATTCTAGAGTATAGACTAGATGGAATATAGGGCAAGACAACATCAAGAAGAACCCCTTCAGCCCCAGAATTCTACCATTCCAGTTTCTAGAATTATGATCTTTTCTCAAATATACTTAGTCTGACTTCAAAGCTCCTATATCTAAGATATTCCTATTAATGCTTCTTTCTAGTTTTACTGATGCCAAGGCACTGACAGAAAGAATATCAGTTAGAATCTTCTTTTCTAGGCTGAAATTATTGATGCTGACTCTATGCCTGGCTAATTAATTAACATAAATCTGTCATTCTCACAACCCTATAGGATGAGAACTGTTAAATGTTGGCTTGCTCATGAAGAAACCAAGGCACAGAGAATGGAACAGCTTTCTGAAGGGCACACGACGAAGTAAGGGTAGCGCTGAGACTCAAAACCAGATAGTAAGGGTAGCGCTGAGACTCAAAACCAGATGTCTTTAACTCCAGAATGTGCCATCTTAATCACTCTGCTACGTGGTCTTGTATAGAGAGGTCTGACTTGTTACAAGCAAGATACATTTTAGACCTATGATAATGATAAAAGTCTCCTGAGGGCATGTGTATGTGAATAAATACTGTTGGCCAAGAATGATTAACAAACTCAGAATATACATTTTATCTGAGGTGAGTATTACATCTGAAAAAATTAAAGCCTTCATCTTTTGCACTGTCTAGAATTATTAGCACATGTCATATTCATAATAAACACATAAAACTTTTAAATAATACCATTCTGAAACATTTCTACATATCTTAGTCCTGGAACAGAAAAACTTTTTTTCTGTTTTTCTTTGAAGCTCATTGGCTCACAGGAAAAACAAAATTAGACTAACAATTTAGTCTTCTTGTTCCAAACTTTAAAAGATATGAAGCACCAGGTCACTTTTTGTAAAAGTAACTTCAAAGTCAGAACACAGCATACTTCTATGTGTAGCAGTTAATGTTATATATTACAATTTAGTAATTAACTATGGATAATTAAGAAGGTCAGAGAGATAAAGAAAACAGAGAAAGACATTCCAGACCTGAGAAGGGGCCACAGACGGGCGCAAATAAACCAAGGGAAACATAAGCTCATAAGACACCAAAAATGCACATGTCCACACCACATGGGGGTACATCCTTAGAAAAGAGACAGAGAAAGATGATACTTAATGGGTATATAATAAATAGTTCATTAATGAGGAAGCCATTTTATAGATTTCTAGGCTTCTAAAATCCGTGCTTTTCACCATTCCCAGAACAATCCACTGCCATTTAGCAGCAGGCAAGAGGCAATGAAAGAGAGGTTTGCTTTCATTCAGAATGAACACGATCACGTCCGTATCATAAACAATCAGGTAAGTTTACAAAACTATTGTCAACGATCAGTTAGAACCACTTATTTAAATAAGCAATTGGCCCGCCAATTGCATACTAAGCAGAATTCCGACTCGTTAACTTTACAGTTTGCCATTTTTCACCACAGAAAATTTGACAGATGCCTATTCATCTCAGGAACATGCATTTTCAAGTTCAAATTTCTATCATAAAGACAAAAAAACTATCTTGGTGTACTTCAAAATCCATTCAAGAGTCTTTCTCCCCTTCTACATAAATCGGGCTCCATGAACCATCTTTGTTTGTGGTCATGGGTAAATGCCAGTCCCCAAGCCTCCTCAGTACCTGTTGTCTATCCAGACGCATCCTCTTGGCGGCATTTCTGCTCTCACTCTCACAGGCGGAGGCCAAGATACTCTCTGCAACTGCTGAAGTAAGGTGGGAAGGAATAGGTCGAGACTAAAAAAAAAAAAGAGAGAAAGAGAGAGAGAGAGGAAAACATGAAAAATTATTAACAGACCAATGCTACTCTCAGAAGAGCTCACAGGATGTGCAGGAGTATCCATTTATTTCAACTGAACTTATTTCAATAAAAGGAGGAAATGGAAATTGCAAAGATGAGAAATGAAAGCTAGTTAGAGGTTAAAGCTAGAGCTGCTACACAGATCCATCACTCATTCCCACAGCTCCACTGTCACAGTTAGTCTGGGCCATTAAGCTGGAGTTTGACTAGGCAGTGACAAAATGCTGGCTGGGTTTTGCAAATAAAAGAAGTGCTTTAATTCTTTCGTAACACATGACAATGCACAACAAAACAAAATCAAGTGACAAGGCTGAAACACAGTTGGAAAAACTGACAGACACTCAGACCATGTCAAACAATTTTAACATGAAATGTGAATATTTACAGTCAGTTGGGACCCAGTTGGTATGATTAAAATCCTCTAAAAATACTTTAGTTTAGATACAAACTAAAAAGTCAGTCCTGGAACAATTTCAATATAATAAAAGTTTGATGTTTTGATGGGGCTGTATGTGTACCTACATGTTTTATTTCTAAAACAGGAGCTAATGTTATTAACTTAATAGATACATGGTGGAAATCCATTTTCTATGTAGCACACATAGAAATTAATTAACCCCCCAACTAAGCTTATAATTAACTTCAAATTGTTTGCAACTCTCCATATCATTTGTGATAATCAGAAAAGTTTTCCATTTTCTTTTCCCATAATTACATGCAAAATCATCTAACTGAAAGATGAAATGCTTAATGATATTGAACAGCTTTTTAATGAAGATAAGCAAATGATAGATAAGAAATAACATGACAATTAAGCCAGATAAGATAGCAAAATATGAAATTACAAAATAAAAAATGTTCTTTGGGAAGCTAGCCTATATAGTGACATGCCACCTTATAGAGTTTTCAAAGCCTCAACCTCACATATGTATGGATGCCATTTATTAGAAGCCTCTAACCTAATAGAGACATTCTTCTAATTTTTTTAAGTGAATAGGAGCACCTTTATGGCATTTGATTCATTTTTGCTAACTCTAGCCTATAAAATGTGCTTTAGCAAGTTGAACCATAGGGTTTATATCTCAATACTGAGAAACAGCTAACTTCGGAGAGAGCTTTCACAGACACTCCTCGGTGGAATTTGTATAGTATATAAAGAGAACAGGCTCTGACCTTGCTTGAACTAGGAAGCAATTTCTGTAGCTGCCTCAGCTGACCTCCTCATGCTTGCACTTCCAAAGTAACCGCTGAAGACAAAAGGTAGGAAAAGTATAGGGTACTGTCTCCACTGCTAACCCCATGAGACACCTGGGCTGATGTCTAGACAACCTTGACAATAAAGCATTAAGATACTGGAAATGCTATTTTTGCAACAGAAAGAAAAGAGAGAGGCCCCTGAAGGGGCACGTAAATGCAGCAGCAGCATTTTGAGAAGGAAATAGAAAGCCAGATGTGTGTGCTGGGAACAGAGAGGAGGATCAAATCCGATAAATAATTAAAAATTAAAAAAAAAAATAAATTGCTATAAAGATGTAAATACAGTTTCAAAATTCATATGGCTTCTTCATTTCCTTCTGTACTTCCCTGAGTATGGATAAGATATTCTTGCTCAGAACCAAAAATATATTAAGCCACGAAATCAGCGTCTCATTAAAAGGTAAAGCTCTGGCCATAGCTAGGCTCATAATGATAATCTAAACCACATGGGAATTAGGCAGACAGTGTTGTTTTTCTCAAGTGAATTATGTTTGGAGACAAAGGTGTTATAGAAAGAATAAGAGTAAGAACTTTCTATTATGAAAAAAGAAAAATTATTTGATTGTAGCTAACATTATTCAAATAGAAGTGACAATTCACATTATTATAAACTATGTTATTAGACCTTTCATCTGGTTCTAGGGACTGAATTAACACAATCTAAATAAAACATCAGAAATCTCTCTTTTCTTGATCCAGTTACTGATTGTCACATGAAAATCAGAGACACGTATTTCTGCTCTTCATTATCTTTATTTTTCTCCATCAGGTATCTTCATTCAAAATTAGGAATATATAAAGCTATGGAACTTTATTAAGCTGATTTAATTAAAGTAATAAACACACACCTTCTTAAATGTATCATAACAGTCTGTTGAACCAGAGAACAAAAGGTAAAATATCCTTGTAATTAAAATTAGCATTTTCTTTCAAATTTTCTAAATTTTTTTTAAAAACAAAATGGGAAACAACTTTTGCTAGAACAGTAAAAGTTGTGAGGCATGATAATTTATATGATTTCCTATTCAAAGAAAATGACGGGGAGAGTTGTGCCTTTTCCAGATATAGGAAATTCGTCTTCTAAGAAACTAGAATAATATACTGGCTGAGTGGGGCTAGATCACTTTTAATGTCACTGGATAACCTAATATTTCAATATTTTGGAAAAAAAAATCAACTTCAAGATAAAGCAATCACATCCCCTTTCCTATTAAATGGAAAAAATAAGTAGAAGCAAAGATATGTGACAGACCATTGCCAGTAGTTAAATAGTATAATTTTGAAAATAGAGTTGTTCTGAGTTTATGGTAGAATTATAACTTGATAACTATAAACAGCCACACAAATCATTCAATATAAGTTTCTCCACTAAAGTTTAAAGAAACTGAAACCCAGAGAAGTTAAGTGATTTACCAAAGGACAAACTGACTAGACATAGAACCCAGGGTTCATGTCTTCCAATTCTCAACCCTTCTACTCTCTAAATTCTGTTTCATATTTAGTGCTTTTACATAATTTGTCATTAATATAAAATACTATAGGAAAAAAAATCCTTACATACACAGCTTGTGGCACTCAACTAAACAATAAACAGACCAAAGCTAACCCTTTCCATGTATGTATTACATTGAATACATGCTCATTGGAAAGAAAGGCAGAATGAATAAATCTATATTACAGTTGAAGAAACAGACACGTATTTTTCAAAGAATTTACTAAATCTTAAGTACATAATGAAATATGTACCTCTAAGTAGAAAACCAGTACCATCCTAATTTAATTTTTAGATAAATATTAATAATACCTAACACATATTGAATGTTGGGATGGCCAGGTTATTAAAACAAGCAGCTTAGATTCATCATCTAGTTTCCAAACAATCCTTGAAAAAAGTACCTATAATGTTCATATTTTAAATGAAAAATAAATTTAAGTTCTGAGAGATTATACAAGTTGCCTGAGATCACACAGCTATGTATGTGGAAACACCTGGATTTATATCTAAGTCTGATGATAAATTGGGAATAATTCCAGTAAAGAATTATTCTCAGTTTGCAACTAAAGTCTCAGTAAGCTTAAACAAAACTAGAGACCTTAAATACTACATGCCCTACAGAGGAATCCATTTACAGCTAACTCTATTTTGCCTTTAGGCAAAGAATATATTAGGATCTCACAAAAATTCTCCTCTTAAAGGGACTGAGATTCTCCTAATATATTTTCCTATTGACACTTAAAAACCTTTCTTCATTAATAGCACAAAAATAAATGCATCTCAGCTCAGTTCTGTCACATGTTCTAAATGCATGCAATATAAATTCACAAGAATATCATGTTGGAGAAACCAGGAGTGCCAAGAAATGACTGTATAAGAAACATTAGAAAAGCTGAGTCTCATGCCCAAAATGAGAATGAGGAGCCAGGCAGAGTTCTTGCTTTCCTGTGAGGCAATCTGTTAAAAATCCCCTTGGTTCTAATATTGAGGAGCCAATAATGAGTGCCAACGCTCCTTCACTACACAGAGGGTTCCATTATGCTTTCGCCTGGCTCTAAGATACTAAAAATGAGAGCCCTTTGTTTATTGTTCCTCCATAATTTGGCTTTTATCTATTTTGCAGTTCAGGAGTACTTACGCCAAGATAGTGAGAAGGAAATTAATCAATTTTGCTCCTTATCAAAGTCATGTTATCATAGAGGAATTTAAAGCTATTGTTTAGTGTGAGTTTTGAGAACCATCTTTGCCAGAACTCTCCTTTCCTTCATCACATTTCATAGCATAGAGCTTATTCTAATATTACCACACTAGGGTCTTCCTGGCAGGTAATTAGCAGAGTGTGTTACGGGCTCTCATCACGGATTCCACCAGAGACAAGTGCTGAAAATTCCCTCTCACATCAATTAAGGGTGGCCAGAGAATACAAAAGCCTCCATATAATAATCTAAGAATATTTTCACCCCCAAAATCTCAAATGCATGGAATTCAATAGATAATTTATGAAAAACGACACTTCTCCTTCTGGTTGAACACAGCCCAATAAATACACTACTTGGTACATATCTTATAAGACTTAAAAATAATGACTCAAAGATGTGTATAATCATACACTCCACATGATCGATATCTAGAGTGAGATTTGTTACCTACTTCTTACCCTGGAGATGAGGCAATGTGAACCACCTTCACTCATTATCTCTTCGTAATTAACTGTCATCCTCAACTGGGATGAGTTGATCTTTCCCCAGCACTGCTTTAATAATTATCTATGACCAAATCAGTGGTGGTTGTTTCATTAAACAGATGGCTAAATTGTCGCAGGCAACTTCTGGAGTTGAAAAGTCACATTTTAATTAGGGACGTAAGATGTGATTGCTGTTAGCACAACATAAAGTTTCCATATATATACATGTAGAACTTATCCCCACACCAACAAACGACTCATTTTTCAGTCATAAAAATATAAACTGTACAATGTTAAAGTCCTCTGAACTTCTGCCATACATTTAGGGTGCTCCAGGTTTTTGTTTTTTTTTTCCAATTTTAAAAAAGTAAAAAGAAACCATGACTGTAAGACTCTATTCATGGGTTAACAGTACTTATTAGTGGCAAGGCTCACTAGACCCCAGGGTGTCAGCATTAACAGATCAAGTATTAAATGAGGTCAGATTGGGAGCAACTGCGTACCCACCCAAGATTGTACACTGAATAGAATGAGTTCTTTCAAAATAACTAAAGCAAATGATTCAATAGTCCGTTTAGATAGGGCCCTACACTAAGATTATTTTTCCTAATCCTGTTACTTCATGAAATACATAATTTAAAAATTCTGCAGCTTAGATGAAATGCATATTTTATCTCCCCCAAATGGTATATCTATACCTAAGGGATCATTGTTACAGGCTGTGTAGAAAATTGTAGCTCCTAAGGGATCCCGTCTACTAACCAAGTAACTTTATTTGTATACATCGGTAGAATAAAGTAGTAGTTTAGCAATGAAGTGACTGACTTGGATATTATCATGAAATCAGTTACTTGCAATTGGTCTGTCCACTTTTTCTATTTACTCTCTCTGAGTCTCACTCATCCTGCCAGATGTCATTATTTCTATTTTTACAAATAGCAAAACTAAGGTTTATTCAGTAAGTTCTAAATAGGCAATATAATCTCCATCTCATGGGATAATTGTTGTAATTCCATGATGAGGTAATGTACATAAGGTCACTAGTATCTTCATTTATCTATTCAACAAAAGTATTTAATGAGCACATTCTATATGTTAGGAAATGTGCCAAGTTCAAATATATGAACAGTGTCAATACTGTCTCTGCTATCATAGTTTACAAGTTATACATGCTTAGCATGTAGGGTGTAATACACATGCAATAAGGTATGTTAATTACAGACTCACAACCTTTTATTACAATTCTGTAATTTTTATGTTGTATAAATTAAAAGTTTTTTTTCCAACAAATTTGGGGAAATTTGGCAGAAAAAAATTGACATGAGTATACATACAATCTTTCTTTTTCCTACTTTCTGTGAATATTCATAACTTTCATGGCAGAAATACTAATATATTTGTTTATGAGATGCTTTCCCAGACCCTATCATGAGTGTTATGCAATAACTAGAATATATACTCTATCATGTGCCCCAAATTTGAGAAGTTCTGAATTCTGGACCACATAGGATCCAAGGTTTCAGATAAGGCTTGTGGATGTGGACTAATATCATAGCTCAATTGTTCTTTCCCCATCCTATATGGTTTTGGTAGAAATAATGAGCAAAGATTCTCAGTTACCTGACCCTGGCCATGACTTAGGCGTGGACGATCATGAGAGTTCATCCCTTTGTTCTTAGTGGCTGATCTAAGGATAGACATATGATCCAAAGAGGAGCAAAGTCCATTCATGGGAAGGGGGATCTGGAGTTGGAAGACAGTTTTTGGACTCTATGTTTTAAGAAGAGAAGCTTAGAGCTGCTGATGGCAGCATTTCATAACAGATAACAAGGATATGTCTGAGAAGTAAGCTAACACACAAGAGAAGCATAGTTAAGAAATAGGAAAGCAAAGAAACCTTGACATCTGACCCCATGGATCCAGATATGTGTGAATCTCTGGACTTTCCAGTTTCTTGAGAAAATTCTCTGGACCTATTTAAAAGGAGACTGAAGATATGTTTTCAACAGAATTGCTAATTAACCTTTATCCTAGCTTTAATAATTATGAGTTGATGGTAGCACTTTGGCCTTAATTTTAGAGCATTATTGGCCTTTAATAATGATCTATCGCAAATACATGAGGCTTTAATGTCTTATATTTAATACTTTGAAGTCCAGTTTGGTTAATCCTATCTGAAAATACCTTTGATCAAGACAAGAAAAACTGAATTATCTACTGAAATGACATGTCATTTTTAACAAAATGGCTACTTATTTAAATCTCCACTAGGAAACATCTTTTGATTCTGAAAATAACTGACTAGATAGGCTTACGATTATTGTCAATCATGGGCTCTTTGCCCAAGTAGCTTATTTGTGAAACACAACACCATATACAAATTCTACCCATTTAGTTAACATCACTACCTATTCACACAAACTGCCAAATAGATGAAAATATTTTACAAAATAGTACTTAAAGAGTGAACAAGAATTAAAATTAAATGCAATGTAACTTTTTTCTTTAGGGAGATTTTTTTCCCCCCGATTAGATTTTTAGTTAGTAGTCACTTTTAAAATTGAAACACCAAATGCTGAATAATGTGAAAAACACAGCACACGATAAAAATTAGCTTATCTCCCAGCTAATTTCTACCACAAAGTAACACATTAGTAAATGTCCATCCATTCATTCGTCTTTCATTCAACAATGTCAGTTCAGTTGAATGTGTATTGAGCAGCTTTCATGAGCAATTAACTGCGCTCTGTGTAAAACACTCTACGTGATACGGACATGAACAAGGTAAGCAGCATAGTACTCAAGGAAAAGAACTTCCTGTAAGGAAGCTAAGGCCCATATATAAATGACAGCAATAGAAGGACAAGATAAAACTACAAAAGATGTACCACAAAGTACAATTTGCACACAGAAGAGAGAGAGATTTAAGGTTGCTTGTAGTAAGAAGTGAGGACAAAATAAAGATATATTTGATTTAGTCCTCCAACTAGTTCAAGAGATTGAGACAATGAGGGTTTTCCAGTAAAGGGAACCATGGAACCCAATTTCAAATTAGATTGCATTTTATCATGTTCCTCAGATACTAGGTACTAGACTACGGAGGATTTTTTACATTTATTATTTCAAGGGACATTGGTTTTCATGTATGAAATAAATACTATTTGTTTCCTGTTTTCCCCAGGAGGAAACTGAAGCTTAGGGATACAAACTCTATGAGTCACGACTGGCAAAGCAGGTCTAAGAACCAAGATCCACGAACTATGAAATCAAGGCGTTTTTCTTCAGATTTTCTCACCAATCCTGCAAATTTTCTGTTGTTTCTTTCAGGGCTCAGGTTCCCTCTTCTTGGAGGACACTTCAGCTCTCCCACAGACAACCTGTGAATGGTAACCTTGGTCATTGTCTCTAAGGTCATTCTTTGTTACTCTGGAAGTAGAGGTTAGCTGGGGATTGATTTGTGAATTAAAAGTAGTTTTCTGAAAAATCTTAAAAAGCAAGACTATTTTTCTTTAGTCCCTGTAGATAGTCTTCTGGCATCTATTTTGAGGACAAGGGAAGTGCTCATTCAGTTTTTCCGTTTTAAGATAATCTCTTGTTTCTTCATAGTGACTTTTAAGAATTTCTTGGGTCTGCTGTGGTTTCACTATAATGTACACAGATAAAGATTTATTTTTATTTACATTGTTCATCGCTGGTCTAGTTCTCTGTTCTTAGGATTCAATGTTCTACTCAATTCTAAAAAACTCCCCTCTCATCTGTTTGAATGTTGTCCTTATTCTACTTTCTCTTCTGGAATGCCTTTTAGGTCTATCTTTATCATTCTATTTTCCATGTTCACTTCTTTTTTTTCCCATTTCTCTTTTTCTTTCCAGAAGTAATTTCTGTAGTTCGATGTTCCAGATTATTGATTTTCTCTTTGGCTGAACCTTACCCACTATGTAACTCATGCAGGAAGGTTTTAATTTTAATATTTATAATGCTTGCCATTTTATTTCTCAAAGTTGTAATATTTCTAATTCTCCTTTCATAGGGCAGTAGCTCTTCCTGAGTCCCAGCTATTTATACTGTTTGCAGTTCATGTTCCTCTCCAGTTACAAAATCCACATCCCGAATTTAAGTGGGCATTCAGACTGCAACCCTGACCTGTTTTGACCTACACTCAGTTTTTCTACCTTGCTACTCTGTTATCCTATCACATTAAGGGGTTATTATAAACTCTGGTTATGAGTTTATAATCATCAACTTATCAAATTCATAGCCTGGAAATTTCATTTTCTTTCTTTTGATCTTGGCTACGTATTTAAATAGTTGTTGTGTTCTACTCAGTATTTGTGTATTTGTAGAGGGAAGGAGGGTGGGTGGGAGGGGCACTCCATGAAACTTGGGTCAACATTCTGCTAAAACTAAAAGATCAAGTGATAGTAACTATGACAACTATGTTGGCTATATTCTTCACACTCTAGTTACTCTTCAACCTTAATATATTTAGTAAACAATACCTGTGATCCCTGAGTCAAGAACAACCAGTTACCACAGGAGCACACACTGAGAAAAGTATCAGAAATCCCATGTGACAGCTTAAGGTGATAAATGAAATAATTGAGCATATTAGAAGAAAGAGTATTAAGAGGCCAGGTCATATGCTAATTATTTCATGTGCATTATTCCATGTAATACCCCAACAGCCCACTTCTTTAGAAAACTGGAGATTCAGAAACATCACACTAAATTGTACAGGAATTGAACTAAGCCAGGAATTGAACCTCGGTCTCTTTAGTTTCAAAAGGCCACACTCGATTATTGTTTAAGAAATTTAGAATTTGTTCTGAGATGGCAAAAGTTTGACATTATCAAAGCCAGAATCAAGGAAGACTACTCCAGGAGCAAAGGCAGATTTCTTACATAGCCAATGAAGTTTAGACACCAGGGTCCCTCAACTGGATGGGACTCCTGGAGTTTCTGGGTACTGTAAAGATTCTGGGTATGGAGGGAAAGCCAAAAATCAGGAAGTATTTATACATAAATGTGTCCGAAAATTGTCTCAAGAGATGTCAGAGGAAAAGGGTTTGAATCTTCATGACTTCTGTTTTTGAAAATTTTGTGTGTGTGATATCTTTTCTAATTAGAAATAAATATTCAGCCTTCTACTTAATTTTTTGCTCATAATTTTGTATTACTTTTCTTTTAATGAAAGGCACAACTTCTATAACTTTCATGCACGAATCCTAGTTCTGTCCTTGCCTAGGAATAGAGAGTAGGGAGGGAGAGTATGATGAAAATAGAGAGGTGAGTTAGCATTAGAGTATACTATGTATATAGTATATAGTACACTATATAGTATTCTATATACTCTATTAGCAATAGAGTATAGGTATAAGGTAACAATGGCTAGAACTAAAATGGTAGCCAAAAAAAGTCAAAATTATTGGACTGATGCGGGAATCACAGCAAAGAAAGAATAAATGGAATTCAATGAGTGGTAGGATGTAAGCCATAAGTGGAAGGAACAGTCCAGTCTCATTCCAGGTTGATGAGCACTGCCGTAAATGACAATTAGTGGCGCTATTACCAGAAAGAGGCTAGATGAGAGGAATTTACTGGTGATTTGGTAGATGAGGTGAAAGACCAGTGGAGAGGATGAATGATGGAGAATACAAAGATTTCATTGTGGATAAAACAATACATTTGTCCAGCATCTGGCTGACATTTGGAATGAAATACAAAAGCGTTGCAGATGACTGGGATTCTATGTTGAGTGCTGCTTACATAGAACAGACCCTCCAGAGCTGCATATAGGGGAAGATGCTATAGATGGCCAAGCCCTGGATCTTAGCAAATAGCTCAAAAGCAAGAAAAGGTAAATAAGGAGAGAGACCAACAAGATCCTCAAGAAAATGGGGGTGACTTCATTGAGGATGCAATGTTTGGGTTTGGTACAAAGACAATTATGCAATCTTTTAAAGAACCAATTCAATAGGGTTGTGAGAACCAGAGTCTGGGTGTGAGGGACCACTGGGGAGTTGGTGATCTATGAGTATAAAATAATCTTTCAGGAAGCCTGGCAAAGAAGTGTAGTCTCATAGATGAGTTGAATTATCGTCTTGGAGTCTGGGGACTTTTTTTTTTTTTTAAGTCAGAAGCTTCTCAGTGAAAAGGGAAAACAGGAAATATGTGCGTTGGCATGGTTGATGAAGCAACATCCTGAAGGAAGCTGAATGATGGGAGAACAGAGGCTTTGGAGTCCTCCAGGGGCAAATACAATGAGGATATTTCCTCTGCAAAGACAATGGCAGATATTTGAAAAATTTTGATGATTGTCAAAGTTTTTAATATTGCTCGTACAGACTCTTTGATAACTAAGACTAAGGTATATCCATGTGAACAATGGCCAAAATGAAATAAAGATGCAGATCTTGAAACTGAAAAAGTAAAAGAATAGTGAATTCGAAAGGTCAGATAGCAAAATTATTAAGGGCAAGTCTGAGGATGTAATTAAAAAGAAATACTATGAATAAAGAACTCAGAAGATGGCATGAAAGTATCCTGGGGGATGGTAGATGATATTTATAAAAAAGAGACTAAAAGTTGGTACAAGTAGCAGGTGGGGAATTCAAACAAAATGTGTTGGCTAATTAGCATCAATTAAGTTAATTGGTCACAGTGACAGAAACCTACACAGTTATACAAATAATAATGTGAATAATGGCTGCACAAGTTATTATAGAGTTTTTAATCATGTATGAAGGGGTTGTATGAAGGGGTTGGTATATCTCTAATCAAAGTTTAAGTTTAAAGAAACACTTTAATACATTTTTAATAATATATCCATTTGCTAAAGAATGAATAGCACGGGTCATTGTAGCTTTTGCAATGCTCATATTAGGGAAGTTTAAAATTGAAAATGAATTCTGAGCTCTCTACTTTCATCTGCATTAGACAACTACAGGCAAATGATGTAATTAGTGAAATTCCCTAAAAAAATGTGTTATTTCCTAAACATTACTTCTTTTCTGATGTAAGAGTCATAGGCTCAGAAGACCAGATATCAAAATAGCTGAGGAGGGTACTACAAGATGTAATTGAAAAGAAATAATATAATAAAAAACTTTTATTACAGTATTAAAATATAGGGTATCCATAATTAGACTTATTAATTTTAATTTATATCTCATTTTTCCCCTAAAATAGATATCAGAGCCACCAAAGAAATATATACTCTGTGATCAATTAAACAAAAAAGATAACTACGACTTCAGATAAACTTTGGCTCTGAACTTGCTAGCAGGAAGGCAGTTTAATTGTATTATCCTAATAAAGAGAAAACAAAAGTGTTCTCTTTTCAGAGGAGAAGCACTTTTTTTCATGTATGACATTCTAAAAAAAGTTTCTGAAATAAGGTAATTTACTCTGGATAGTTAGCAGCCTCATGGACAACATCCTTAACAAAATATTACAAAATGTCACACACCTATTTCTTCAAACACAGTTAATCACATGATATTTAAAAAGTAAATAAACAGGTAATTTTCAAGATGCTGAATTTACTAAATTCAAATATCTAGGCTACCTGATCTGTTGTGGCAGAGTGGCACAATTTGAGATGCAGTAGGAATTATGGGCTGCAAGTGTCTTACAATTGCTCCCCTAAATAATCCTTTGAGTTTTATTAAAAAAATACATGCAAACATATGCAGCATGGTGTAGCAGTCTCTAACAATATAAGCTCAGAACACAAAAGGAGAAATCACACCACATAACACAGACTACACTTCGGTATGGCCCAATCCCCCCTTGTTCATAAAGTTTTGCTTTTATGATCTTATCCGTTACATGTGCTCTTTAAGATCAGGACATCTTGAAGAAACACATTTTTTTTCCTAGAACCATCAACAGATGTTCTTTAGAAAACTCATTAAGTAATTTGAGAGTCAAAACTGCACAACTGAATCAGTAACAATTAAATGTATTTGTTAAAGGATTAATTTAAAGGCTGCTTAACTCATTCATTGAGTTCCAAAAATCTAATGAAACCTTAAACAGTACTCTGGATCAAACTTACAGAGATTTTTCATAAAACATGCCCTTTGATATTCAATGCTGAGAATTTTATGATTTGAAAGGATTATAACAGTGAGTTGGTGAAAGTGTATAGAAAAGAATCATAATACAGGATAATATAGTTACAGTTATATAAATATAGTAATATAGTTATTGTACTTAGCCCATTACAGAGACTATTTGGAGTGATGGCATGAAATTTTGGCCACTTAGGCAATCAAGATCTGTGGGGTCTTGATAATTCTAGTGAAATAAAAATACTTAAATACCTACTCTAATATTTGTATGCATTCAGTGAAGTCAGTATTTATGTTGTAAATAAGTATTTATGTTGACATGTACATTCTTAAGGGAGAATTATTTCTTACCATGCATAGATTTTATAAATGACAGTGGGAAATTAATAAAAGTGAATGCCAACATTCTCAACTAATATATGTTGTGATAAAATACTTCTATGGGATTACCTCTTTGAATTTTTTGAATTTCTTAAAGTCAACACAAAACATAATTCAATATGTTGTGTTTCACTCTACTTAAGGAGTCTTCTGGCTGAGACACCCCAAGTAACTGGAAGAGATAAACTTGTTGAATGCCACTTTCATTTTATAAGATGGAATCTCCTACCAAATAATTCTACACTTCTGCAAACCTATAATGGGGCACGTGGGTGCTCAATCAGTTAAGCATCTGCCTTTGGCTTGGGTCATAATTCCGGGGTCCTGGGATTGAGCCCCACCTCCAGCTCCTTGCTCAGCAGAGAGCCTGCTTCTCTTTCTGCCTCCCTCTCCCCCTGCTTATGCTGTCAAATAAATATAAAAGTGAAAATAAAACAATTCTACACTTAAGAATTTCATTTTACAAATATATAAAAAAATTCTTGTTCATTGTTTGACCTGTTAAGTATTGCAGAATAATTTATACATAAAAACAACTACATGCTGAAAACAAGGCTTTTTTCCATGTCTACCTACACAAAACACAATAGAAGATTATTTATTTAATGTTGTCTCAATTAAAAAAAAACTATGGATATTATATCAAATTTTAAAAAGTGAGGGCAAAAAATACAATATTTAGTTGTAATTACTATCTGCCGTAGTTATACATTTTCCTATCTGTTCTAGATAAGGATAAGTATTCAAAATGACACATAAACCTCCCCAGGTCCCATGACAATGAAGTAATACACGTAAAAAAACAAAAAAAAAATCAAGACTCCAAGTGTCAACTGAATGGTAGATTTGTTATTTACAGAATATTTCTGAGTAAATGTATAAAAAGAACTCAACCTGTGATAAAAATTTTCATTCATGTTGTTCACTTAACATTTAATTACAATAGGCCTTATATTACTTAAGTATTTCACTTCCCACAACTTGTCACCTCAATAAATCATAATATGGGGACGCCTGGGTGGCTCAGTTGGTTAAGCAGCTGCCTTCGGCTCAGGTCATGATCCCAGCGTCCTGGGATCGAGTCCCACATCGGGCTCCTTGCTTGGCGGGGAGCCTGCTTCTCCCTCTGCCTCTGCCTGCCATTCTGTCTGCCTGTGCTCGCTCGCTCTCCTCTCTCTCTGACAAATAAATAAAATCTTAAAAAAAAAATCATAATATGAAGGAACATGTTATATTTTCCTAAATAGCTGGTTAGAAATCTCTAATATTTCTGCTTATTACTTTGTGTAATGGTATGTACATTATTGAATAAGTGAAAAATGAATAAATACAAAACAAAAACTCAGGAAAATAGTATTTCTATACAGTATATTTCTTTGTGATTAGTTTGTAAAACTCCTTGACTTTGAATTAGTCAACTTCTGTTCTCCTCTATGCATAGCACAGGGTGTATAAAAAATAGATGCCAATTTTGAAGTAAATAAATACGACCAAAAGAAAAACCTGGGGTGCCTGGTGGCTCAGTAGGTTAAACCTCTGCCTTCAGCTCAGGTTATGATCTCAGGGTCCTGGGATCGAGCCCCGCATCAGGCTCTCTGCTCAGCAGGGAGCCTGCTTCCTCCTCTCTCTCTGCCTGCCTCTCTGCCTACTTATGATCTCTATCAAATAAATAAATAAAATCTTAAAATAAAAAAAAAAATACTCAGAGTTGGGGGCGCCTGGGTGGCTCAGTGGGTTTAAGCCTCTGCCTTCAGCTCAGGTTATGATCTCAGGGTCCTGGGATCGAGCCCCGCATCAGGCTCTCTGCTCAGCAGGGAGCCTGTTTCCCTCTCTCTCTGTCTGCCTCTCTGCCTACTTGTGATCTCCGTCTGTCAAATAAATAAATAAAATCTTTAAAAAAAAAAAAACCTGTGAAAGTTTCAAATATGCCTTAGAGAAATTAAGAATCTTACATGACAATGATTTTTCTCATAAAGAATAATTAATGAAAAATAAGAAATTTCACCAAAGAATCTTTAAATAATATTACAAGATTAGGAAAAAAATAGAAATGCCTGATGCTAGTAAAATAAAAACCCTGATAATATGATATCACCTTAATTGTTACTGAAAAAGAAAAGTATACATTGTACATTGTATTCTGAATGAGGCATATTTAGGTTGGATTGCAATTTTACATTAGCTGTCAAATGGTTCCGAACCAAAGGTCAGTGCCAGGACTCTAGGCTTTTATACCTGTTTAGATACCCTTTCTCTCTGTCATCTCTCTTCTATTGAGTAGGTAATAATAATTTTTAAATAATTAGGTAATGGGAGAAATAGCTTTATTTTCTTCAAGCAAACTCTCCTCTCTGATACCTCTACTGTCATCATTTCATTTAATCAGGCACAGCAGTGCCATTTGATTTTAAAATGACTTACGCCATACAAACTCTGACTTCAATATAGTTAGTATTCTGAGAAGTAAACAAGTACTTAAGGGTATTCTGTGATTGTTTCAAACAAACACTTTGGGAAGCTTTTATCAGATGACAGATTAAATATTATTTGAAGATATTTTCACAGTTAAGATTTATTGAGTGGTTACTATGTGTCAGAAATGGTGTGCAGGGTTTGATAAGTGACAACTTTTATAAATCTCACAAGTTATTAAGTAGTTACCACCTCTAGAAGAAGCATCTGAGTACAGGTCATTGAAGTAACTTGCCAGTCACACAGCTACAAGGTGGTGGATTCAGAACTGCAAACCAGGCTCTCGGACGACTGAACCTTGTGCGCTTGGTACTATCTAGGTAGACAGCCTGTCTATAAGGTCATACTGTTTTAAAGAATATCAAAGGTAGACACCTAGGTGGCTCAGTAGGCTAAGCATCAGACTCCTGATTTAGGCTCAGATCATGATCTCAGGGTCATGAGATCAAGCCCTGTGTTGGGCTCCATACTGGGTGTGGAGCCCACTTAAAATTCTCTCTCTCCTTCTCCCTCTGCTCCTGCCCCTCTCGCTCACACACTCTCTCTCTTGCTCTCTCTTTCAAAAAGAAAGAAAAAAAAAACTTTGAAAGTATTTCTAGAATCCAGTGAAGAAGAATTGATAATAGACAGTGGATGTATTGCTTTTGTCATTTCATTTAGATCTATGAACCTACTTCTCTTAAATGACGTCTCTGAAACCTCTCCTAGCTTCACCAACACTGTCCTTTTACAACTAACACCTGACAGGCACTGATCACAAACACTAGCAGTCTTGGCTTTGATGAAGCCAAGAAAGGAGAAAAAAAATGGCTTCAGAAAATTTCTAATAATACATTTCTGCTCCTATACATAAAATACAAAAATTCAAAAAAATACATTGTAAACATACTCACTATTTCTAAGAATAGCAATTAGAGCAAGATGAAATAGAATAAATTTAAAAAACCAAGGATATCTGATTTCCACCCATAAATAACCTAATGTCAACATAATCTCATCCATCTGTAAAGCCCAGATGAATAGAAAAGCTCATGTTACCATCCACAAGCACACAAATACAGAGGACAACAAAGCCTTCTTTTCGACGTGAGGATTTTCATTCCCTGATCTTTACTTTCAAGGCTTGCTACTTATTAACCACTGGTATGAAAACAGTATTATTTAGTTGGTTCTATCCATTTCCTTTGGTTCCAGAGAAAGCCATTCTCACAAGCCATCTAAAGCAAAAACCTGTGCTTCGATTGAAGACTTGGTTAGGCTTATATCCACTTCAGTAGTGACAGAAAACAAATGTGAATGAGACGCTGGTTCTCATCGGTTTTTTAACTCAGATCCCCCTCATTTCCTGTGACATGGTATCATGTGTGCCTGTGAGCACTGGTCTCACCAGATACTCCTTACTGAATAACAAAGGGGATAAATACTTCAGGAAGATGAAAAGGAGAAGGGGAAAAAAACAAACAAGCAAACAAAAACCCCTTGGACCTGACATTATGGAAAAAATAAAAAAAGACACTAAGATGAAAAAAGAAATAGTGTCATGGTTTACATGTGGGATTTGGATGGAATCTAGGGCTGTGTTTTAATTCAAAACTCACCATCTCAAAACCACTTCTTTTCATCCGCCTGCAGGACTTGAGGTAAGTACGTATACGTTTTCTGGCACGCTCTTGATACTCAGGGAATTGTCGCCTGCATGAGTCAATGATAGCCTGGATCTTTTCTTTGGGCTGCTTAGAGATTGGGACCATTCGGTCCAAGTTTTCATCTACAAACAGCCTGACAAACATCTGTTGGCAAGAGGGAGACAGAGGAGAAGGGTTTGGAGGACTGCTCTCTGCTGTTCCTAGCTTCCTGTCTTGATTACCGATAGGAAAATACTCTTTTCTGCTTTATGCACTGGAGAACTTTGCAATGGAAAGCCAGAAATTTTAAGCAAACACCCTTTAAAGGCTTTCTAAATGGCTGGATTTAAAAAAAAAAAAAAGAAAGAAAAAGAAAACAGAGAGAAAAGAGAGAGAGAGAGGCAGACAGACAGACAGACAGACAGAAAAGTATAGACTATTATGTAGGGGGAAAAAAAGCAGGAAATAACAGTAGACTGTGACAATTAGGCACCCCATAAAATTCTCCATTAATGATAAATGCGACTGCTACATTGCTAGGCTGCACAGTACGCTAATCTCTGAAAACAACCGACTCTTTCGTCATGCATAATTAGCTAAGCCAGGAAGGCGAGAGAAATTACTGATGACAGCCATACTCTTCTGAGGAATAAGCTGAGGCCCCCTCATCCACTAGGTAAACATGCATACTCACACAACACAAATCCAGTTTTCAGCTCACATTTGGCTTTAAAATTCTAAACAAAACACAGCAATTCTGGTGTCTGGTTGGCAAAGAGTGTTTCATGTACTTTTTAAATCCTTCTGTAAATTAAACAGACATGTCTCTAGAATATCCACATTTACCACCAAGCAACAACATGAAAGTGAAGTGGTAAAAAGTAAGCCACAGCGGGGAAGCGTGGCCGGACTCACATTAAAGGCTTTCAGCCGCTCCGCCTCAACGCCATCCGTCTCGTTCACTTTCTCAGAATCGTCGTGGTCGTCGTGGTCATCTTCGTCCTCATCTCCCCTGTTTAGCGACAGGTCCTCGGCACCTCGGTCTACACTCTCATTTTTGCCGGAGTCATAGCTTGAGTAGCTATGCGCAGGAGACTGAAAAGAAAGGGGTGAATTGCTGCTTTAAATTCATCACAGAGCAGATGAATTCTGTTATTAATTTCAATGGTTTCTGAAAAATCTTGCTGAAAGAGGTTAATCCCAGAGTTGTGGCTATTTTAATTGAAATCAAAATTAGTGGAGATTAGATGGAAAATCCCTCTCCCCAGTCACGCCAGTTACATTACAAGGGCTAGGTAGCTGCACGGAGCATTTCTATCACTGCAAAAAGTTCTATTGGCTTTAGGTTTTCAAGAGCAAAGATAGTTTCCACCCAATATACATACTTTCAAAAAGAAAGAAAGAGAAAACCAACCTGTAAACACCTTTGCGAAAGAATCATTCAATCACATATTCTTAGAAACAGAAATGACTCAGAGCTTAGTCTAACCATATCAGTATTTTCTTAAACAGATAAGGAAACTGAGGGGGGATATGTTTAACTGATTTGTCCAACAAGGACTACACAAAATATTGATACTAGGGGTGCTAATTATAAGACAAAGTCTTGAAAATCAGTTTTTAAATTGTCCGTGAGTCTTAGGATGGAATCGAATTTTGGTCTAGAGAAAAAGAAGCAGGTTTCCTCTGAATCATGTGAAGCTTAATGCTTCCTAATGCTTTAAAAGATGAATGTCAACCAACACAGATCTCAAAAACTTTGATAATTGTGTTCAAGACCAACCATGGGTCCTGCTGTAGTATCTCCTATTCCTTTGTCTATATATCATCTTTTCCTTTCAGAAATAGCCTCTACTCCCCCAGGTGAGAGTGACAACCCCAGGGCAGCAAACTTCTCTACCCCAGCTGTGGGTAGCTGAAATCAAGTTGAATCCAGCAAGGTTAAGCAGAATAGACTCCTACTGACATCATCTGAGATTCCAGATTCAACTATGCCTGAAATTAACCCATCAGCTCTGTGATACTGTACATCTTCTACACCCCATCCCTCTTCATTTTCTTCTTTGCTTAAATCTGAGTTTTAGTCCTTTGCAATTGCATTCTGAGGTGGTATGGAAATCAATCATGGTAAGGCCAGATTAACAACCCAAGTTTCACATATGGAAACGTAGATACATAGATTACTTCAGTGAAATGGAGAGTATCTCTAAACATCAACAGCACTTTCAAATCTGAAATGTAAAATGCTTTTGGAAGAACCTCACAATGGGAAATTTTAAATCAGCATCGTTCAAAAATGCCTGCGTGGAATAACATATGTGCAATATGGTGTAAGGATCATGCTAATATATTATGACTTCAAGAATAATAAAACTAGAATAGGTCCCTGACATAAAAAATAAAGTTAAAATTTAAAAAACACGTTTTATAATATAGTATTATAATATTATAATATTTCAAATTATTAACAAGGTATATTTACCTAATAAGATATAAGGCAAATATTCCATAGGTTTGAAAAATAGACCATGTATATATTTTTAATGCCAATGTGTAACATTTAAAAAATGTTACAGTGCATTTAACTGAATGCAAATATGCTGGGATAATATATTCTTTCTGCATGCCACGAGAAATATACAACCCACCGTCTGCTTTAAACAGAACCATTTAGAATGATGTCGGATTTATACCTCTAGTCTCTCTAGGTAAAGAAGACCCAGTTTTACAGACCTGAGAATATTCAGAATCTAAATCTAAAACATAATCATTTTTTCCTTCTATTATACAAACTGAAATTTTCTCAGCTGGAGTGCCATTTCCTGTCTCTCTCAATGTTGAAGATACAACTAGCTTTCAAGGCCAATCCTAGTAAATTCAATTTCCACCAAGATCCCCTCTTCTATCTCACTCTACTTTAACGTTCTCTAAACTGTGAACTTTTAATATACTATGGCATTTGACACAGAATTAAACACTATCATTGCTCTCTACTTCTCATGTTAATTTGCATTTTCTTTCAAGCTAGACTGAGATAGGAATCAACACTTGACCTCTACATCTTCTCTCACAGCAACAAAGAAATGTTCTCTACAGAAATAGCATTTAAGACTGCTAGCAGTGTCGCATTTTCTACAAAACTATTTGGTCTTAAAAAATGGGGGAATGAAGCCAAGTAACAGACTGGGAGAAAATATTTACAAAAGGCACATCTGATAAAGGATTGTTAGCCAAAATACACAAAGAACACTAAAAACTAAACATAAGAAAGCAAACAACCTGATTAAAATAGGAGCCCCAAACCTTAAGAGATAACTCAGCAAAGGAGACAAACAGATCACACACAGACATATCAAAAGAAGCTCCACATCATCCGTCATCAGGGAAATGCAAATTAAAACCAGGAGATACTACTATACACCTATTAGAATGGACAAAACCTGGAACATCAACATCAACATCAAATTCCGGATGAGGATTTGGGGCAGAAGGAACTCATTCACTGATGAAGGGAATGTAAACTGGTACAACTGCTGTGGAAGACAGTTTGACTTTTTCTTACAAAACTAAACATTATTTTATCATATGAACTCACAGTCATGCTTCTTGATATTTACCCAAGGAGTTAAAAACTTATGTCTACACAGATAAACTGCACAGGGATATTTATAGTAGCTTTATGCAGAATTGCTAAAACAAAAGCAATCAAGATGTGTTCCGGTAAGTGAATGGATGCATAAACTGTGGTACCTCCAGTAATGGAATATCATTTAATACTAATAAGATATGAGCTAATGGAGACAGGAAGAGACACCAAATACCTGTCACTAGGTGAAAGAAGTCAATCTGAAAAGACTACATATTATATGATTTGAGCTCTAAAACATTCTGGAAAAAGCAGAAGCATGAACAGTTCAAAGATCAGGGGTTGTGGGGAGTGGGGGGGTGCAGAGGGGCAGCACAGAGGATTTCTAGGGCCCTGAGAATACTCTGTATGATGCTTTAATGGTAGATACATGTCATCCATAGAATGTACAGCATCATGACTCCCAATATTAACCACAGACTTTGGGTATTTATAGTTTGTCAATATAAGTTCATCAGTTAGAACAAATGTACCACTCTGGTAAGTGATGTTGATAATGAGGGAGGCTATACTTACACAGGGTCAGGGGGTATGTGGAAATCTCTGCATCTGCTTCTCAATTCTGTTGTGATCTTAAAATTGCTCTAAAAAATAAAGTCCTTTTTAAAAAATGGGGAATAGGGGTATTGGGATGATAATACAGAATGAAGCCATAAAAATCACTACAGCCTTTTAACAACCCACATAAAATATTGCAGTCTCTAAACCATAAATCTACCTTACTTTATAAAGAACTTTGGATGACCATACTCTAAGAAGCCTTCATTTTGGGTGCAATTATTTTCATATTCCAGGTATAAATTGAAAAAATCCAAATTAAATCTCTCTCTTTTTAAAAAAATTATTTATTTATTTGACAGAGAGAGAGAGATCACAAATAGGCAGAGAAGCAGGCGGCGGGGGGGGGGGGGGGGGGGGCAGTGAGCAGGCTCCCCGCTGAGCAGAGAGCTCGATGCTGCGGGGCTCAATCCCAGGACCCTGGGATCATGACCTGAGCTGAAGGCAGAGGCTTTAATCCACTGGGCCACCCAGGCACCCCAAATCTCTCTCTTTTTAAAAGATCTTATTTATTTATTTGACAAAGAGTGCATAAGCAGGGGGAGAGGGAGAAGGAGAAGAAAGCTCCCCACCAAGCTGGGATCCTGATGTGGGGCTCTATCCCAGGACCCCAAGATCATGACCTGACCTGAAGGCAGATGCTTAACTCAGTCACCAAGGTGCCCCTAAATCAAGTCTTAAAGAAAAACCAAACGTTGGAGTGCCTGGGTGGTTCAGTCAGTTAAGCACCTTACACTCCATTCGTGATCTCAGGGTCCTGGGATTGAGTCCACTTCTGGGCTCCTTTCTCAGCAGGGAGCCTACTTTTCCCTCTCGGTCTCCTGCTCCCTCAGCTTATGCTCTATCAAATAAATGAATAAAATCTTTTTTTAAAATGCTAAGGAATCACCCCTTAGGCCCTATAGAAGATGCAAACTTGCTTATCCTCATAACACAGGTGTTAGTTCATAGGGCCAATAGTTTATTTTTGCCTTAATTACATATTCCATTTTTTTTCCTCTTGAGATAACCTGTGGCTCTCTCCTTAGAAAAGGCTCCTTGAAAAATACATTTGCACTTCTATTAACTCACATTTTTACCATCCTAATAGAACTTCCAGCTCTGGACCTGGGAAAACTCCCGTCCCCACACCTAGAAAATGGAAGCTTAATCTTACTCTGTGGTCAGAGCATAGAATGGCTCAGACAGCAAGATCACAGAGCTTGATAGGAGACAGAGCTGAGGCTAAAGGGAGAAATATGTGATACACACAGCCAAGGGAAATAAAGATAAACCTTTCATTTCTTTATCATGCCCTAAATAAGGGGATGAATCTAGTGGCAGGAATCCATGCTTTCACAGCAGCCTGTACATAGCTCTATCACAGCACTGATCATGAAGTATTATAGAAGTTGGCTTATATGTCTATCTTCCACAAAGCCTAAGAGTTATTTGATATTGGGGTCACTCAAAGACCATACCTTTTCCATCCTAAAAACCACGCACAATGTCAAGCACACAGTGAGAATAAGATGACAAATATTTTCTGAATAAGTGATTGCTTACATGTTAGAGCTGTATAGAAGATAATCTGAATTAATCTTTAAATTGCAATTTAAAAATTCACCTTGCTAGTTACTTCTTTTTAAATTGAGTTATAATGGGGCACCTGGGTGGCCCAGTGGGTTAAAGCCTCTGCCTTCTGCTCAGGTCATGATCCCAGGGTCCTGGGACCAAGCCCCACGCTGGGCTCTCTGCTCAGCAGGAAGCCTGCTTCCTCCTCTCTCTCTCTCTGACTGCCTCTCTGCTTACTTGTGATCTCTGTCAAATAAGTAAATAAAATCTTAAAAAAAAATAAAATAAATTGAGTTAAAATTGATAAACAATATTATATTAGTTTCAGGTATATAATAAGGATTTGATATTTGGATATATTACAGAATGATCCAAATAATTCTAGTTAACCTCTGTCACTATATATAAAATTGTGATGAGAACCTTTAAGATTAAATTTCAAATATGCAATGTAATATTATTAACCATAGTTACTATGCTGTACATTATACCTCCATGACTTACTTTATAACTCAGAGTTTGCCCCTTTTGACTCTCTTCATCTATTCCCTATCCACTGACAACCAGCTCCCCCGATTCTCGCAGCACCAACTTGTTTTCTATATCTCTGATTTGGTTTTTTTTTTGTTTTGTTTTTCAAGATTCCACATACAAGTGAGATCATTTGATACTTGCATTTCTCTCTTTCCACTTAGCAGAATGTCTTCAAGGTCCACCCATGTTGTCACAATTGGCAAGAGTTCCTTTTTCTTATAGCTGAATAATAATCTACTGTATATATACACTACATTTTCTTGATTCACTCATCCATCGAGGGACACTTAAGTTCATTCCATATTTTGGGTATTATGAGTAATAATAAAATTAACATGGGAATGAATATACCTTTCCAGTTAGTGTTTTCATTTTCTTTAGACAAATACCCAGAAGTAGCTTTGGTGGATCATATGAAACTTTTTAAATTTTGCTTTATTTTTTAAAGATTTTAGGGGTGTGGGGCACTGGGGTGGCTCAGTGGGTTAAAGCCTCTGGCTTCAGCTCAGGTCATGATCTCAGGGTCCTGGGATCAAGCCCTGCATTGGGCTCTCTGCTGGGTGGGAAGCCTGCTTCCCCCCTCTCTCTGCCTGCCTCTCTGCCTACTTGTGATCTGTCAAATAAATCTTAAAAAAAAAAAATTTATGTATTTATTTATGTGAGAGAACACCCAGGTGCTCCCATAATGAAAGTTCTATTTTTCATTTTTTGAGGAACATCCATACTGTTTTCCATAATGGCTACACCAATTTATACTTCCACTAACAGTGCACAAGTGTTCCCTTTTCTCCACATCCTAGCCAACTTGTTATACCTTCCCTTTTTGATAGCAGCCATTCTAACAGGTATGAGGTGATACCTAGTTGTAGTTTTGATTTGCATTACCCTGATAATTAGTGATCTTAGGCATCTTTCAGGTGTCTATTTGCCATATGTATATCTTCTTTGGAAAAATGTCTGTTCAGATCCCTTGTCTATTTTTATATTGGATTGGTTGGTTTTTTGGTGTTGAGTTGTAGGAGTTCTTATATATTTTAGATCTTAACCTCTTGTTGAATATGACATTTGCAAGTATGTTCTCCTATTTGTTGGTTTCCTTCACAGTGCAAAAGCTTTTTAGTTTGATATTGTCCCACTTGTTTACTTTTGTTTTTGTTGCTTTTGTTTTTGATGTCAAATCCAAAAATCAGCACCAACATGGACATCAAGGAAATTACCGCCTATATTTTCTTTCAGAGTTTCCTGGTTTCAGGTTTTACATTAGAGTCTCTTACCCATTTAAGTTTGTTTTGGTACATAGTGTTAGGTAGTGGTTTAGTTTTAGTCTTTTGCATGCAGCTGTCCAAGCTTCCCAACATTGTTTATTGAAGACACTGTCTTTCCCTATGGTCTATTCTTGGCTTTGTCGTAAATTATTTGACCATATATGCATGGGTTTATTTTTGGTCCTTCTATTCCTTTCCACTGATCTGTGTGTCTGTTTTTTGTTGTTGTTGTTGGTTTGTTTGTTTTTTTAATGTGAAAGGGTTTTTTGAATCCTTTCTTTTAAAAAAAAATATATATATATAATGTATTATTTGCTTCAGGCATACAGGTCTGTGAATCATCAGTCTTATACAATTCACAGCACTCACCATAGAAGATACTCTCCCCAGTGTCCATGACCCAGCCTCTCTATCCCTCCCCCTCACCCCCCTGCAATCCTCAGCTTGTTTTGGGAGATTAAGAGTCTCTTATGGTTTGTTTCCCTCCCCAGTCCCATCTTGTTTCATTTTTTTTATGTCAATACTATATAGTTTTAATTAGTATAGCTTTGTAATACATACTGAAATCAGGGAGCATGGTGCCCCCTGTTTTGTTTTTCTTTGTCAAGATTGCATTTGCTATTTGGGGTCTTTTGTGGTTCCATACAAATTTTAGGATTATCTGTCCTACTTCTGTGAGAAATGCCATTTTCATGAGTCTAAATAAATTTAATTTGATAAGACTGTGCTGAATCTCTAGATTAATTGGAAGAAATAATATTACTACCCAAAGTAATCAGCATGGACTATCTTTCCATTTGTTTGTGTCAGTTTTGATTTCTTTCATCAGTGTCTTAATACTTTTCAGTGCATAGGTCCTTCACATCCTTGGTTAAGCTTATTCCTAGGTATTTTATTCTTTTTAATGTAATTTTTAATGAGATAGTTTTCTGAATTTCTCTTTCTGATAGTTATTAGTGTGTAGAAACAACAATTTTTTAAATTGAAGTATAGTTGAAGCAAACAGATTTCTGTATATTGATTTGGTATTTTGTAATTTTACTGAATTCAGTAAGCTTTTAAAAATATATTAGTTATCATTACTGAATATATTGGACAACCTTAGAATCATTAAGAGCAGTCTAGAAGCAATGGTTTTCACAGAATGCCTGCTATATTAGCAGTAACTGCATCTCCTGGGAACTTATTATGAATTCAGATTATTGGCCCCCATCCAAGACCACCTGAATCAGACACCTTGGAGCTAGACCCAGCAATTTATGTTTTCATATGCCTTCCAGGGTATTCTAATACTCTCTTGAGTTTGAAAAACATTAGCCCAGAGCTAACTTCCATTTATAAGAAATAAGGCAGACAGAATAACAAGTTAAATGACACCAGAGAAAGCAAAGAGTCAAATTTAAAATATGAGACATCATATAGGGCAACTGACTTTGGTTCTGCAATAAATGACACCAGAAAAATGAAGGACACATTAGAAGGGATTTAAGAGGTATACAGGCATACCTAGTTTTATGGGATTTTACGGAAATTGTGGGGTTGTTTTATGGGGGGAGGGTTCAAACTGAAGGTTTGTGTCAACCCTGTGTCAAGCAAATCTATCAGCACTATTTTTCCAACAGCATTAAGCTCACTTTGTGTCTCTGTGTCACACTTGGTAATGCTTACACTATTTCAACCTTTTTCTTCATTATTACAATTGTTATGGTGACTTGTGATTCGTGATCTCTAATGTTACCATTGTAATGGTTTTGGGACATCACAAACCATGCCCAAAAAAGACAGTGAACTTAATTGAGAAAGTGTGTTCTGACTGCTCCACTGACCAGCAGTTCCCCCATCTCTGTCCTTCTCCTCAGGCCTTCCTATTACCTAATATAACAACAAAATTGAAATCAGGCCAATTAATAATCTTATAATGGTCTCTAAGTGTCATGTGAAAGAGTCACATGTCTCTCACTTTAAATCAAAGCTAGAAATGATTAAGCTTAGTGAGGAAAGCATATCAAAAGTAGAGACAGGCCCAATCAAGGCCTCTTGTGCCACCGAATTGTGAATGCAAACAAAAAGTTCTTGAAGGAAAAAGTGCTATTCCAGTGAACACCCAAATAATAAGAGTGAAACAATCATATTGATATGGAGATAGTTCCGGTGGTCTGTAGAGAAGATCAAACCAGCCATAACATTCTCTTAAGCCAAAGCCTAATCCAGAACAAGGCCCTAACTCTAAATAAAATTAATTTAGACACATGAAAATTCTAATGGCATTGAAACTAGCAGAGAGTTGTTCATGAGGTTAAGGAAAGAAGTTGTCTCCCCAATATCAAAGTGCAAGGTGAAACAGCAAGTGTTGATGTAGCAGGAAATTATCCAGAAGATCTAGCTAAGATAATAAAAGTGGCTACACTAAATAACAAACTTTTAGTGTAAGAAGTAACAGCCTTATATTGGAAGAAGATGCTATCTAGGATTTTCATAGCTAGAGAGAAGTCAATGTCTGGCTTCAAAACTTCAAAGGACAGGCTGACTCTCTTGTTAGGAGTTAATGCAGCGAGTGATGTTAAGTTGAAGCTAATGCTCATTGACCATTGGGAAAATCCTAGGGTCCTTAAGAATTAGGTCAAATCCATTCTACCTTCGCTTTATAAATGGAAAAACAGAACCTTGATGACAACACATTTGTTTATAACATGATTGACTAAACATTTTAAACCCACTGCTGAGATCTGCTGCTTAGAAAAAAACAAAAGATTCCTTTCATTGACAATACACCTAGTCACTCCATCTCTCATGGAGATGTACAATGAGATCAATGGTTTTATGCCTGCTAACACAACATCCATCCTGGAGCTCACAAATCAAGGAGTCCTTTCGAATTTCAAGTCTTATTTAAGAGATACATTTCATAAAGTTTCAATTTCCATATATAGCAATTCTTCTGATGGATCCGAGCAAAGAAAATTGAAAACCTTCTGGAAAAGATTCAACATTCCAGAATCTGTTCAGAACATTTATGATCCATAGGAAAATGTTAAAATATCAACATTAACAGAAGTTTATAAGAAGTTGATTCCAGGGGTGCCTGGGTTGCTTAGTCAGTTAATTGTCCCAACTCTTGATTTTAGCTTAGGTCATGATCTGAGGGTTGGGAGATCAAGCCCCACATTGGGCTCTAGGCTCTATGCAGTCTGCTTGACAGTCCCTCTTCTTCTGCCCCTGCCCAAACCCCACCCCTCTTGCATGCTCTCTCTCTCTAATAAATAAAATCTATTAAAAGAAAAAAAAAAAGTTGGTTCCAGCCCTCATAGACTTTGAGGGGTTCCAGACTCCAGTGGACGAAGTAACTCCAGATGTGGTAGAAATAACAAGAGAACTAGAATTAGAAGTGGAAACTGAAGATGTAACCGAATTGCTATAATCTCATAAAACTTGAATGGATGAAGAATTGCTTCTTAGGGATGAGCAAAGAAAGTAGATTCTTGAGAGGGAATCTATCTACTTCTGGTGAAGACACTGTGAACATTGTTGACATGACAACAAAGGATTTAGATTGTTACAAAAACCCAGTTGATAAAGCACTGCTGAGTTTGAGGATGGACTCCAATTTTGAAAGAAGTTCTGTGGGCCAAATGCTATCAAACAGCACTGAATGTGAGATAAATTGTTTGTAAAAGGAAGAGTCCATCAATCTGCAAACTTGACTGTTGTCTTGTTTTCAGAAATCGCCAGAGCCACCCCAACCTTCAGCATCCACTACCCTGATCCATCAGAAGCCACCAACATCAAGGCAAGACATTTACCCCCCAAAAAACCCAAAAAACAAAAAACAAACTATGACTCACTAAAAGCTCAGATGATGGTTAGCATCTTTTAGCAATGAAGTGTTTTTTCATTAAAATATGCACAATTTTTTAGAAGCAATGCTATTGCACACTTAAGAGACTATGGTATATTGTAAATATAACTTTTATACACCAGGAAACCAAAAAATTCATTTGACCAGCTTTATTGTGAGATTCACATTATTGTGATTTCCTGGAACTGAACCCACAATATGTCTGTGTGTAATAAATGTATTGACCTTGCTTATATCATGATTCAAATGAACTCAATACAAAATGTCAATTTTGAAAAAACATTGGGAATATTTAACAATAGATGGGGGTATGACATGATAACATCAAATTCTCATTAATTTTGCTAGATGTAAGACCTAACATTTAGTTAAGTAAATATTTATGTAGGAAAATGTTCACATTTGTTAGAGACACATATTGAGGTTTAAGACATGAAATGACATGGATATCTGGGATTTGCTTAAAAATACTACAGAAAAAAAGAAAAATGTGAAACAGTGTGGAAAGTCTTAATCACTGTTGAATTTGGCTGATAGATATTAGTAACTCTGTATTATTTTCTCTATTTTTCAATACATACTGAACTTACAAAATAAATTTTAAAATTTATAAGATTTATGATTACTTTGGTGAGTTTCCTCTATTTCAGATATTTTACATAACAATAATTTATTCAACATTTAAAGAACCATTAATCCATGTTTAAAGCAGCATTCTAGGCTCATAGAATAGATTTGAGCCATGTCTTTTGAGGCCTTAAAGTTATAAAATTTGGAGAGAGGGCTCACTTACTCGAAAAATTAGATACAAAAGAGATTTAATAAGAGAGATCACAAATTATGAGATTCTAAAAAGCTTATAAATGCTACAATCATCACAAAATACAGAAAAATAATATTTTAAATATTATGTAGCTCTCTGGCACATCCTTATAATACTATTTTCTTTTCACATTTCTTGGCTGCATGCTCTTTGATTGCTTCTTCATATGACAATTATTTTGTATTATCATCTATTGAGAATAGATAAATGATTCAGTCTTTAGCCTGTCTGATGGAAATGTGTCTTTTACTGTTGATAGTTAAGAAATTTTCTTTTGCTCTTCAAATTAATTATTGCTAATATCATGCAAATTGTTACATTGTTTTCTGTTGAGGAAAACCTTAATCAAGTTCTTTTCATGTCTAACCCATGAGTTTTTAGGGCATTTCAAGTTTTCATATGAAATGACTGATTGTCTTCATTACAGTGGCATTTTATAAGATTATGTTTTCTTAATATTGGTATATTCTGTCAAATTCAATATGAAATTTAAATATTCTCCCAGTGTGTTAATATAATTCATTCCTCATCATTAATTGTATTTTTCTTAGTCCCAAATACTGCCTTTAGTAAGATCTGAAAATTTTTATTACAAGTCAGTTACTTCTCAGTGTCAGAATATCTATTGATGTCCCTTCTCTTTTATTGTTTTTCATATTCCATTAATATTTAGAGTTTTCTTTCAATCGTTTATTAAATATAAAGACAACAAATGATATAGTTTTCATGTATTTCAAATTAGGCATTTGTGATTTCTCACTTGTTTTGTCAAAAAGATTTTCCACATGATAGTTGAAATGTCATATTCCACAAGATATCTTTGTATTATTACTTACAACTTGCATGCACTTCTGTAATTATCCATTCATATAACCATCGATTGGTATTTGTTATTTGGTTTACTGGTTTGCCATTGTGTAAATGCTTTCTAATGATTGAGGTTAATCTTAAACAGTTTCTGGATAAATAAGTGACAGTTGACATTTCATCTCGACATTGTCCAATAACAAACCAAATTTAAAAATTGCTTTGAAAATTCTCATGAAATTTTAGTTATTTCAATATCATTCCTTTTTATCATAACCTCTGAAGGATGATCTTACTTAATCTTAAAACTAAAACTACTTTTTTGGCACGTCAAAATAATACCAGTTTTTCAAGCCTGTTCTTCAAGACGTATGTTGGTTATCACAGTGGTTCTTTCACTTGACAGGCACTAGTATCATGAGGACAGCTTAGCAAGGAGGAATATCACAGACAAGAGGTCCCCCTGGAGGAGCAAGGAAATTAATCCCTATATTGGTCATCCCTAGCACTGGGGATCTCTACCAGGATAACAAACCCCTGTAATGTCTGGCTTTGAAAATCAGTGGAGCTAAACTCTGGAAGTTTTAAAAATCATGTGTGCTTAAATCCAGGAGAACTGGAGAACTATAAGAAACTAAGATTCTGCTACTCTGCTTTTAAAGGTTCAGCATGCTATTTCACTCATTCCTAGACACAGCATGGTGGCAGCAGTTTGAAAAATGCCTGGAATTGTACATGAAGATTTATTGATGAAATTTAGGCATTTGTTGGAAAGGTAGGGAACTTTAGGAAATTTCTCCAGGAATGGAAGTACTGGCAGATACTGTTTTCCTTGCCTTTTTTATCCTAACTGGTAGATGCTAGTGGAAGGTAGATTGAACACACTCTATCAACTTGGCTAGTACTGCTTGCCTATGTTCTGTGAGCCCACCCACCCAACATGTCCACCTGGCAAGTACCCCTCCAAAGCAGCTCCTTCCCCATCATACCTGGCAGGCAGTCTCAGCGAGGACCAGAATCCTCCCAAAGACACTACTGTCACGTAACACCAAGAAGATAGCCCTGGTCAGACTCAAGCACCTCCAAAGTAACTCCTGCCCCAGAGATGGGGTGGGGGTAGGCAGTCCTGACCATTAGCACACCTGCAACTGTTGTGGGGGCTAGGGGCTAACTCCACCCACCAGCATGTCCACATCAGCTATAGCTGGGCTTCTCAGCCAGCTATACAGGGGCCAGTCCTGCCCAGCAGCATGCCCACAGTAGTTGCAGTTGGACATTACAACCAGCCACACTGGGAGGGAGCCATGCTCATCAGCATAGCCATAACAGGATGGTGCTCACAGTCCACATAAAGGACACACCTTGAACACCTGGTTCTGGTGACCAGATGAGATTGCATTATGGGCCCTGTAGGATACCTTCTATATAAGTCCATTACTTTCAAGACCAAGAGATATAGATCTAGATGACTTACCTAATACATAAAAACAAATACAGAAAGTCAGACAAAATTAGAAGACAGAACACATATTCCAAACAAACAAAACCAAGACAAAACCTTAGAAACAAACAACTAACTGAAATGGAGATAAGCAGTCTGACTCATAATAAGTTTAAAGTAATGGTCATAAAAATGCTCATCAGACTTAATAATGGATGAACTCAGTGAAAACATAAACAAAAAGATAGAGAATATGAAAACCAATCAGAGCTGAAGATTACAACAAACAAAATTAAAAATACACTACAGGAGGGAGGAGTCAAGATGGCGGAGAAGTAGCAGCTGAGACTACTTCGGGTAGCGGGAGATCAGCTAAATAGCTTATCTAAAGATTGCAAACACCTACAAATCCAATGGGAGATTGAAGAGAAGAAGAACAGCAATTCTAGAAACAGAAAATCAACCACTATCTGAAAGGTAGGACTGGCGGAGAAGTGAATCCAAAGCGACGGGAAGATAGACCGCGGGAGGAGGGGCCGGCTCCCGGCGAGCAGCGGAGCAACGGAGCAAAATCAGGACTTTTAAAAGTCTGTTCCGCTGAGGGACATCGCTCCAGAGGCTTAACTGGGGTGAAGCCCAGGCGGGGTCAGCGCGGCCTCAGGTCCCGCAGGGTCGCAGAAGGATCGGGGGTGTCTGAGTGTCGCAGAGCTTACCGGTGTTGGAGCGGGGAAGCCGGCTACAGAGACAGAGCCGAGGAGTGACTCTCAGCTCGGGGTTGCCTTGAACCGGTCGCAGGCTCGGTCAGCTCGGAGCGCGGCTGGAGGCCAGGGTGAAGGGAGTCGTTGGGCGCTGTTCTCTGGGGGCGCACTGAGGAGTGGGGCCCCGGGCTCTCGGCTCCTCCGGGCCGGAGACCGGGAGGCCACCGTCTTCACTCCCGTCCTCCGGGGCTCTACGGAAAGCGCTCAGGGAACAAAAGCTCCCGAAAGCAAACCCGAGCGGATTACTCAGCGCAGCCCCGGGTAAGGGCGGTGCAACTCCGCCGGGGGCAAAGACGCTTGAGAATCACTACAACAGGCCCCTCCCCCGGAAGATCAACGGGAAACCCAGCCAGGACCAAGTTCACCTACCGAGGAGTGTAGTTTCAACACCAAGGAGAGCAGCATAATTCCAGAAGAGAAGAAAGCAAAGCACGGAACTCATGGCTTTCTCCCCATGATTTTTTAGCCTTGCAGTTAACTTAATTTTTTTTTGCAATTTTTTTTTCTTTTTTTTTTCTCTTCTTCTGCTAAATTTTTTTAACTTTTACCGTTTTCTTTTTTAACGTTTTTTAAATAGTTTATCTAATATATATATATTTTTTTCCTCTTTTTATATTTTTTCTTTATTGGCTTTCTTTTTTTAAATAGTTTTTTTTTTCTTTTTGAACCCCTTTTTATCCCCTTTCTCCCCCCTCACAATTTGGGATCTCTTCTGATTTGGCTAAAGCATATTTTCCTGGGGTTGTTGCCACCCTTTTAGTATTTTACTTGCTCCTTCATAAACTCTTACCTGGACAAAATGACAAGGCGGAAAAATTCACAACAAAAAAAAGAACAAGAGGCAGTACCAAAGGCTAGGGACCTAATCAATACAGACATTGGTAATATGTCAGATATAGAGTTCAGAATGATGATTCTCAAGGTTCTAGCCGGGCTTGAAAAAGGCATGGAAGATATTAAAGCAACCCTCTCGGGAGATATAAAGCCCTTTCTGGAGAAATAAAAGAACTAAAATCTAACCAAGTTGAAATCAAAAAAGCTATTAATGAGGTGCAATCAAAAATGGAGGCTCTCACTGCTAGGATAAATGAGGCAGAAGAAAGAATTAGCGATATAGAAGACCAAATGACAGAGAATAAAGAAGCTGAGCAGAAGAGGGACAAACAGCTACTGGACCACGAGGGGAGAATTCGAGAGATAAGTGACACCATAAGACGAAACAACATTAGAATGATTGGGATTCCAGAAGAAGAGGAAACAGAGAGGGGAGCAGAAGGTATATTGGAGAGAATTATTGGAGAGAATTTCCCCAATATGGCAAAGGGAACAAGCATCAAAATTCAAGAGGTTCAGAGAACCCCCCTCAAAATTAATAAGAATAGGTCCACACCCCGTTACCTAATAGTAAAATTTACAAGTCTTAGTGACAAAGAAAAGATCCTGAAAGCAGCCCGGGAAAAGAAGTCTGTAACGTACAATGGTAAAAATATTAGATTGGCAGCAGACTTATCCACAGAGACCTGGCAGGCCAGAAAGAGCTGGCATGATATATTCAGAGTACTAAATGAGAAAAACATGCAGTCAAGAATACTATATCCAGCTAGGCTATCATTGAAAATAGAAGGAGAGATTAAAAGCTTCCAGGACAAAAAACTGAAAGAATTTGCAAACACCAAACCAGCTCTACAGGAAATATTGAAAGCCTCTAAGCAAAGAGAGACCCTCAAAGTAGTAGATCAGAAAGAAACAGAGACAATATCCAATAACAGTCACCTTACAGGCAATACAATGGCACTAAATTCATATCTCTCAATACTTACCCTGAATGGTAATGGGCTAAATGCCCCAATCAAAAGACACAGGGTATCAGAATGGATCAAAAAACAAAACCCATCTATATTTTGCCTACAAGAAACTCATCTTAAACCCGAAGACACCTCCAGGTTTAAAGTGAGGGAGTGGAAAAGAATTTACCATGCTAATGGACATCAGAAGAAAGCAGGAGTGGCAATCCTTATATCAGATCAATAAGATTTTAAGCCAAAGACTATAATAAGAGATGAGGAAGGACACTATATCATACTCAAAGGAACTGACAACAAGAAGATCTAACAATTTTAAATATCTATGCCCCTAACGTGGGAGCAGCAAACTATATAAACCAATTAATAACAAAATCAAAGAAACACATCGACAATAATACAATAATAGTAGAGGATTTTAACACTCCCCTCACTGAAATGGACAGATCATCCAAGCAAAAGATCAACAAGGAAATAAAGGCCTTAAATGACACACTGGACCAGATGGACATCACAGATATATTCAGAACATTTCATCCCAAAGCAAGAGAATGCACATTCTTCTCTAGTGCACATGGAACATTCTCCAGAATAGATCACATTCTTGGTCCTAAATCAAGTCTCAACTGGTATCAAAAGATTGGGATCATTCCCTGCATATTTTCAGACCACAATGCTCTAAAGCTAGAACTCAATAACAAGAGGAAATTGGGAAAGAACCCAAATACATGGAGACTAAACAGCATCCTTCTAAAGAATGAATGGGTCAACCAGGAAATTAAAGAAGAATTGAAAAAATTTATGGAAACAAATGATAATGAAAGCACAACGGTTCAGAATCTGTGGGACACAACAAAGGCAGTCCTGAGAGGAAAATATATAATGGTACAAGCCTTTCTCAAGAAACAAGAAAGGTCTCAGGTACACAACCTAACCCTACACCTAAAGGAGCTGGAGAAAGAACAAGAAAGAAACCCTAAACCCAGCAGGAGAAGAGAAATCATAAAGATTAGAGCAGAAATCAATGAAATAGAAACCAAAAAAACAATAGAACAAATCAATGAAACTAGGAGCTGGTTCTTTGAAAGAATTAATAAGATTGATAAACCCCTGGCCAGACTTATCAAAAAGAAAAGAGAAAGGACCCAAATAAATAAAATCATGAATGAAAGGGGAGAGATCACAACGAACACCAAAGAAATACAGACAATTATAAGAACATACTATGAGCAACTCTACGCCAACAAATTTGACAATCTGGAAGAAATGGATGCATTCCTAGAGACATATAAACTACCACAACTGAACCAGGAAGAAATAGAAAGCCTCAACAGACCCATAACCAGTAAGGAGATTGAAACAGTCATCAAAAATCTCCAAACAAACAAAAGCCCAGGGCCAGACGGCTTCCCGGGGGAATTCTACCAAACATTTAAAGAAGAACTAATTCCTATTCTCCTGAAACTGTTCCAAAAAATAGAAATAGAAGGAAAACTTCCAAACTCATTTTATGAGGCCAGCATCACCTTGATCCCAAAACCAGACAAGGATCCCAACAATAAAGAGAACTACAGACCAATATCCTTGATGAACACAGATGCAAAAATTCTCGCCAAAATACTAGCCAATAGGATTCAACAGCACATTAAAAGGATTATTCACCACGACCAAGTGGGATTTATTCCAGGGCTGCAAGGTTGGTTCAACATCCGCAAATCAATCAATGTGATACAACACATTAATAAAAGAAAGAACAAGAACCATATGATATTCTCCATAGATGCTGAAAAAGCATTTGACAAAGTACAGTATCCCTTCCTGATCAAAACTCTTCAAAGTGTAGGGATAGACGGCACATACCTCAATATTATCAAAGCCATCTATGAAAAACCCACCGCAAATATCATTCTCAATGGAGAAAAACTGAAAGCTTTTCTGCTAAGGTCAGGAACACGGCAGGGATGTCCGTTATCACCACTGCTATTCAACATAGTACTAGAAGTCCTAGCCTCAGCAATCAGACAACAAAAGGAAATTAAAGGCATCCAAATCGGCAAAGAAGAAGTCAAACTATCACTCTTTGCAGATGATATGATACTATATGTGGAAAACCCAAAAGACTCCACTCCAAAACTGCTAGAACTTGTACAGGAATTCAGTAAAGTGTCAGGATATAAAATCAATGTACAGAAATCAGGTGCATTTCTCTACACCAACAACAAGACAGAAGAAAGAGAAATTAAGGAGTCCATCCCATTTACAATTGCACCCAAAACTATAAGATACCTAGGAATAAACCTAACCAAAGAGACTAAGAATCTATACACAGAAAACTATAAAGTACTCATGAAAGAAATTGAGGAAGACACAAAGAAATGGAAAAATCTTCCATGCTCCTGGATTGGAAGAATAAATATTGTGAAAATGTCTATGCTACCTAAAGCAATCTACACATTTAATGCAATTCCTATCAAAGTACCATCCATTTTTTTCAGAGAAATGGAACAAATAATCCTAAAATTTATATGGAACCAGAAAAGACCTCGAATAGCCAAAGGAATATTGAGAAAGAAAGCCAAAGTTGGTGGCATCACAATTCCGGACTTCAAGCTCTATTACAAAGCTGTCATCATCAAGACAGCATGGTACTGGCACAAAAACAGACACATAGATCAATGGAACAGAATAGAGAGCCCAGAAATGGACCCTCAACTCTATGGTCAACTCATCTTCGACAAAGCAGGAAAGAATGTCCAATGGAAAAAAGACAGCCTCTTCAATAAATGGTGTTGGGAAAATTGGACAGCCACATGCAGAAAAATGAAACTGGATCATTTCCTTACACCACACACGAAAATAGACTCAAAATGGATGAAGGATCTCAATGTGAGAAAGGAATCCATCAAAATCCTCGAGGAGAACACAGGCAGCAACCTCTTCGACCTCAGCCGCAGCAACATCTTCCTAGGAACATCACCAAAGGCAAGGGAAGCAAGGGCAAAAATGAACTTTTGGGATTTTATCAAGATCAAAAGCTTTTGCACAGCAAAGGAGACAGTTAACAAAACCAAAAGACAACTGACAGAATGGGAGAAGATATTTGCAAATGATATATCAGATAAAGGGCTAGTGTCCAAAATCTATAAAGAACTTAGCAAACTCAACACCCAAAGAACAAATAATCCAATCAAGAAATGGGCAGAGGACATGAACAGACATTTCTGCAAAGAAGACATCCAGATGGCCAACAGACACATGAAAAAGTGCTCCATATCACTCGGCATTAGGGAAATACAAATCAAAACCACCATGAGATATCACCTCACACCAGTCAGAATGGTTAAAATTAACAAGTCAGGAAATGACAGATGCTGGCGAGGATGCGGAGAAAGGGGAACCCTCCTACACTGTTGGTGGGAATGCAATCTGGTGCAACCACTCTGGAAAACAGCATGGAGGTTCCTCAAAATGTTGAAAATAGAACTACCCTATGACCCTGCAATTGCACTGCTGGGTATTTACCCTAAAGATACAAACGTAGTGATCCGAAGGGGCACGTGCACCCGAATGTTTATAGCAGCAATGTCTACAATAGCCAAACTATGGAAAGAACCTAGATGTCCATCTACAGACGAATGGATAAAGAAGATGTGGTATATATACACAATGGAATACTATGCAGCCATCAAAAGAAATGAAATCTTGCCATTTGCGACGACATGGATGGAACTAGAGGGTATCATGCTTAGCGAAATAAGTCAATCGGAGAAAGACAACTATCATATGATCTCCCTGATATGAGGGAGAGGAGATGCAACATGGGGGGTTGAGGGGGTAGGAGAAGAGTAAATGAAACAAGATGGGATTGGGAGGGAGACAAACCATAAGTGACTCTTAATCTCACAAAACAAACTAAGGGTTGATGGGGGGAGGGGGTTGGGAGAGGGGGGGTGGGGTTATGGATATTGGGGAGGGTATGTGCTATGGTGAGTGCTTTGAAGTGTGTAAACCTGGCGAATCGCAGACCTGTACCCCTGGGGATAAAAATATATGTTTATAAAGCTGTAAAAAAAAAAAAAAAAGAAAGGATGAATACCCAAGTTTTATAGCAACATGGACGGGACTGGAAGAGATTATGCTGAGTGAAATAAGTCAAGCAGAGAGAGTCAATTATCATAGGGTTTCACTTATTTGTGGAGCATAACAAATAGCATGGAGGACAAGGGGAGATGGAGAGGAGAAGGGAGTTGAGGGAAATTGGAGGGGGAGGTGAACCACGAGAGACTATGGACTCTGAAAAACGATCTGGGAATTTTGGGGGGGTGGGGGGTGGGAGGTTGGGGGCACCAGGTGGTGGGTATTGTAGAGGGCACGGATTGCGTGGAGCACTGGGTGTGGTGTAAAAATAATACTGTTATGCTGAAAAAAATAAAAATAAAATAAAATAAAATACACTACAGGAAGTCCACAGATTAGAGGAAGCAATCTGGAAGATAGGGTAGTGGAAATCAAACTGAACAGACCAAAAAAAATAAAAATAAAAATAAAAATGAGGACAGGTTAAGAGGTGTCTAGGATAATATCAAGCATACTAACATTCACAGCATAGGGGTTGCAGAAGGAGAAGAGAGAAGGGAGCAGAAAACTTGAAGAAGAAATAATAGTTGAAAACGTTCCTAACTTCCCAAATGAAACAGATGTCCTGGTTCAGGAAGCACAGGGAGCCCCAAAAAAGACTGACACAAAGAGATCCATATTAAGGCACATAATAACTAAAATTCAAAAACTGAAAATAGAGAATCTCAAAAGCAGTAAGAGAAAAATCAAATAGTTACATAACTAGGGAAACCTTATAAGACTATTACTGCTGATTTTTCAGCAAAAATTTTACAGGCCAGACAGGAATGGCAGGATAAACTCACAGTGCTTAAGGAAAAAACAAACAAAAGATAAAATCAAGAATACTTTAACTAGTGGTTATCATTAAGAATCAAAAGAGGGTTAAAGATATTCCCAGACAAAAAGAACAAAAACAAACCAACCAACCAAACAAAAAAACATTAAAGCAGTTCATTATCACTAACTGGGCCTTAAAAGAAAGGTTAAAGAGACTTCTTTCAATGGAAAAGGCCATACATACAAGTAAAAAAATATATGAAAGGAAAATATTTGACTTGTAAAAGCAAATATATAGTAAAGTTAGTAGATTAATCACTTATAAAGTTAGTATAAAGGTTAAAAGACAAAAGTAGTAAGCTCAATTTTGTCTACAAAAATTAGTTAAGGGATACACAAAATAAAAAGATGTAAAATATGACATCATATAAATATAGAATGTAGAAAGGGGAGAAAGTAAGAATATAGTGTATTTAGAACGTATTTGAACGTAAATGAACATCAACATAATATAGATGTATAATACATATATTGCTATATATGAGCCTACTACTATATACATGTTTTATATGAACCTAACAGTAACCATAAACCAAAAACCTGTAACAGATACACAAAAAAATAAAGGAATTCAAGCATAAGACTAAAGAGAGTCATCAAATCACAAGGGAAGAAAGTAAGAAATGAACAGAGAAGAGTTACAAAAACAACCAGAAAACAACTAAGAAAATGACAATAAGGACATACCTATCAACAATTACTTTAAATGTAAGTGGACTAAATGTTTCAAGCAAAAATATAGGTGACTGACTAGACAGAAAAAAAATAATAGAGTTAGGGTAGCAATACTTATGTTAGGCAAACCAGACTTTAAAACAAAGATTACAATAAGAGGCAAAGAAGGGCATTACATAATCACATAATCACATATGAACAGCCCACTTACATCAATGGATAGATCATCCAGACAGAAAATCAATAAGGCAATAGTTATTTTAAATGACCAATTAGACCAGAAGACTTAAAAGATTACAGATCATTTTATCCAAAATGAAGAGAGCATACATTTGTCTCAACTGCACATGAAACATTCTCCAGGATAGATCATGTTAAGCCACAAAACAAATCTTAATAAATTTTAGAAATCTGAAATCAAATCAAGCACCTTTTTTACCCAAATGGCATGAAACCAGAAATAAATCACAAGGAAAAAAGATGGAAAAAAACAAAAATACATGGAGGCTAAACAACATGCTACTAAATAACCAATAAGTCAACGGAGAAATCAAAGAATAAATATCAAAAAATACCTTGAGACCAAAGCAAATGGAAACATAACACAACAAAATCTCTGGGATGCAGCAAAAACAGTTCTAAGTTTTGTTTCTTAAAGCCCACCTCAAGAAACATCAAAAAGTCTCAATTTAACCTTACACCTAAAGGAAAAAGAAGACCAAAACCCAAAGTTAGGAGAAGGAAAAAAATATGAGAGAATGAAGCAGAATTAAATGAAATGGAGATTAAAAGAATAGAAATGATCAATGGTTCTTTGGAAAGATTAAATGCACAAACATTTAACCAGATTTATTAAGAAAAGAGAGGACTCAAAATCACAAATGAAAGAGAAGTTACAACCAACACCACAGAAATACAAAGGGTTACATAAAACTACTTCAAAAAATTATGTGCCAACAAATCATACAACGTAGAAGAAATAGATAAATTTTTTAAAATATTCAATCTTCCTAGACTGGATCAGTAAGAAATAGAAAATCTAAACAGACTGATTACTGATTCACTTTTGTTACTAGTAAAAGGAAACTCCCAACAAACTTAAAACCAAGATGCCTTTATAGGGGAATTCCACCAAACATTTAAGGAAAAGTTAATAATGACCTCCCTCAGGCAGGAGGTGCTAAGATGGTATAGTAGGAGGACTCTAGGCTTGCTTCATCCCTCAAACACAGCTATATAAATGCCAAATCATTCTGAATACTCAAGAAATCAATCTGAGGACTGACAGGACAAACTGCACAAGACGAGGAGAGGACGCCACACTGTGGAAGGTGTGGAGAAATGATTTGGGGGAGAAATGGCTCAATCATAGGTACTGTAGAGGGGAGAGAGCCCTGGATGGGGAGAGAGAGAGGGAGAGAGAGAGAGAGAGGAGCACACAGGAAATCACCAGGGAAAATACTAGAGAAACCAGAGGTGCTGACTATTGTGAGTTTTTGTAACCAGCAGGGTTCAAAGACTAGTTTTAGAGGTCTGGAGCTTGGCTGGTATAGAGCTCTAAGGGGACTACAGTGATTTGAGGCTCACCAAGACACAATGGGAGAGATGGTTCCCCCTTTGTGGAGAGCATCTGAGAGACAGGACATTGCCTCTTCAGGGAAAAAGGAGCTGGCATGTGCCATTTCTTTTCCCCACCCCTTAACATAGGTGCAGAGATACCTGCTGAGGTTGGCTAACATGGACACTGGCTCTTTATTGTGCTTTACTGCAAAACCCATGATGATCATGTACTCTTGTGTGAGCACACTTCTGGGTCAAACTTGCATAGGTCCCAATGTGGTAAGGCTGTCCTCCAGAAGACCAGCATAAGTCTCACCACACCAGTTCCTTAAAGTCTGGAGTTTTAAAACTCAGCAGGCCTGGCTGGGATAGATACCAAAGTGCATTCCATTGCTCCAGGCAGGCAAGCAACCTGGACAGTGTGAAGGCAGTGATCTGAAGGATGTCTGGGACATCAAACAACAATTGTGAGGGAAAATTGTTCACTCTTATGGAAGGGCTTCCCTGATAGTGTTGTGAACTCCCCTCTCCAGGGATGAAGAATCTGGCTTTCCCTCCCTTTCCCCTCAGCATAAACTAACTTTAGTAAGCAGCAAAGCACCAACAGTAGCAGCCTAAACCATTTACACTGAGACCCACAGCCTTACACTCTGCAGTTGTTACTTTTCTCAGGCAAATGTGCCTGAGAACCAGATCACTGGGCCCTTGCCCCAGAAGATGAGCACAAACCTTCACAGGTACCACCATAGAGTACTGCAGAGCTTCAGGTCTAGTTGAAATAGCATTAAGTCTCTTTTAATAAGCAGACCAGAGTATACTTAGTTAAAAATTTCCACACTCTGGCCAAGGTCCATACACTCCCAACTATAGGCAAGAAGAAACTCTGCAAGGGACAGACCTGAGGGGTAGAACAGCCAAAACACAGGAGCAGAATACGTGCAACACTAGAGGCACTTTCTGAAGTGGCAGACCCTGGACAATATGTGAATGCTTATTCATAAAACCATTACTTTCAGGAGCACCAAATGAACAGGCTTTTCTGGCACAGAGAAGAAGACAGACCTAGACAAAATGCAAAAATGGAGGAATTCATCCCCTCCCAGCAGCCCCCCCCCCCAAAAAGAAAAGGTCACAGTCAGGGATCTAATCAAAATGTATTCAAGTAATATGCCTGATCCAAATTTTAAAGCAACAATCATAAGGATACTAGCTGGGCTTGACAAAAGCATAGAAAACATGAGGGAGTCCCTTATCATAGAGATGACAGAGCTAAAAACTAACCAGGCTGAAAAGAAAGATTCAATAACTGAGATTCAAAACTGACTAGATATAATGATCACAAGGATGGAAGAAGCAGAGGAATGAATAAGTGATATAGAAGATAGAATTTTGGGGAAAAAATGAGGGTATACAAAAGAGGTTAAGAAAAATGTTGGAATATGAGTGTAGACTTAGGGAACTAAGTAACTCCCTAAAACATAATAACATTCATATCATAGGAGTCCCAGAAGAAGAGAGGAAAAAAGGGGCAAAAGGTCTATTTGAGAAAAGTATAGCTGAAAACTTTCCTAATCTTGGAAAGGAAACAGACATCCAATCCAGGAGGCACAGAGAATTCCCATCAAAAATCAAGAAAGCAGGCCAACACAAAGATATAATATTAATTTTCAAGACATAGGGATAAAGAAAAAAAGTCCTGGGGTGCCTGGGAGCTCAGTGGGTTAAAGCCTCTGCCTTCGGCTCAGGTCATGATCCCAGGGTCCTGGGATGGAGCCCCACATTGGGCTCTCTGCTCAGCAGGGATCCTGCTTCCCTTCCTCTCTCTCTGCCTGCCTCTGTCTACTTGTGATCTCTGTCTGTCAAATTAATAAAATCTTTTTTAAAAAGAATCCTAAAATCTACAAGACAAAAGAAGTCCCTAACTTACAAGGGAAGACAAATAAGGTTAGCAGTAGATCTCCCCACAGAAATTTTGCAGGCCAGAAGAGAGTGGCATGATATATTGACAACATGTTGAATGGAGAACATATGCACCCAACACATTCTATCCAGCAAGGCTATCATTTAGAATAGAAAGAAAGATAAAGAGTTTTCTAGACAAAAACTAATGGAGTTCATGACCACTGAACTAACCCTTCAAGAAATATTAATGGAGACTCTTGGAGTGGGAAAGAAACACCAAAAGCAATAAAGACTAGAGAGGAACAGAGAAAATCTCCAAAAACAATGACAAAACAAGGAATAAAATGGCACTAAATACATATATAGTTACTCTAAATGTAAATGGACTAAATGCTCCAATCAAGACATGGGGTATCAGAATGGATAAAAAACAAACAAGCAAGCAAACAAACAAAAAAACCCCAAGATCCATCTATATGCTGCCTCCAAGAGACTAATTCTAGATCAAAAGACACTTGCAGGTTGAAAGTGAGGGTATGGAGAAATATTTACCATGCAAACGGACATCAAAAGAAAGCTGGAGCAGCAATAGTTATATTAGGCCAAATATATTTTAAACCAAATATTGTAACAAGAGATGAAAAGGGGTACTATATCATAATAGAGAGGTCTATCCAACAAGAAGATCTATCAATTATAAATATTTATGTCTCCAACTTGGGAGTACCCAAATATATAAAACAATAACAAACATAAAAGAACTCATTGATAATAATAGAATAATAGTAGGGGACTTTAACAGCCCCACTTACATCAATCGTCAATCATCTAAGCAGAAAATCAATCAGGAAATAGTGGCTTTGTATGACACACTGGACCAGATGAACTTCACATATATATTCAGAACATTTCATCCTAAAGCAGAATACACATTCTTTTCAAGTACACGTGGAACATTTTCCAGAATAGATCACATACAGATCACAAATCAGGCCTCAACAAAGTTCAGAAAGATTGAGGTCATGCCACACCATACATATTTTCTGACCACAGTGATATGAAACTTGAAGTCAGCCAGAGAAAAAATTTGGAAAGACCACAAATACATGGAGATTAAAGAAGATCCTACTAAAAAATGAGTGGGTCACAACCAAGAAATTAAAGGAAAAAAAATGCAGGGAAACAAATGAAAATGGAAACACAATGGTTCGAAACCTTTGGGAGACAGCAAAAGTTGTAAGAAGAAGGAATCATAAAGCAATACAGGCCTACCTCAAGCAGCAAGAAAAATCTCAATATACAACCTAACCTGATACCTAAAGAAGCTAGAAAAAGAACAACAAATGAAGATGAAAACCAAAATAAAAAGGGAAATAATAAAATCAGAGCAGAAATAAATTATATAGAAACAAACAAGAAAAATCTCAGTAGAACATATCAATAAGACCAGGAGCTGGTTCTTTGAAAAAATAAAATCGATAAATCTTTACACAGACTTATCAACTAGATAAGAGAAAGGACTCAAATACATTAAATCATGGATGAAAGAGAAGAAATCACAACCAACACAACAGAAATATAATCATAAGAAAATATTACAAAAAATTATATGCCAACACATAGGGCAATCTGGAAGAAATGGATAAATTCCTAGAAACATATAATACCAAAACTAAAACAAAGAAATAGAAAACCTGAACAGACTCATAACCAGCAAAGAAATTGAAGGAGTAAGAAAAAAAATCTCCCAACAACCCCATGGTTCCTGCAACCCAGCTCCCTCATTCTAGTGCCAAGTGCCACTACTGCCATGTTTTCCAGGGCCAGGATGAATGCATGCAGCACTTGGTGGAGCAGCTTAAGCTAGAGGTCAACATGGAGAAGGTCAAGGTCTTTTAGGCAGCTGCAGAGCTTTAGGAGTATTGCATGCAGAATGTCTGCAGGGATACCCTGTTGATAGGTATTCCAGCTAGAAGCAACCATTTCCAGGAAGCCCAGATTCTGTGCTTTATCCTAAAGGCTGTAGGGAAGAAGTTCACTAAGGAATGTTTTAAGTATAACGTGATGAATAACTGCCTCCAGATCTCAACAAAACACTCCTCTCCAGCCCAATGACAGACCTTTTCTGTGGTCTGCTCGTACAGCCAAAATTCTATAGAAATTGTTAGGTTTCTACTTAGAGAAGGAAACTGGGTGAATGAGTAGATTTTAAATAATAATGGCCTGACTCTTCGTAAAGTAACTTTATATTTAAGACAAATAAAAATGTTACCTCCAAATTCACCTCTTTCATAAGCAAATTACTGGTGTTTCTATACCTGGAAAAAATTTATACACACACACACACACACACGCGCGTGTGTGTGTGTGTGTGTGTGTGTGTGTGTGTGTATTTACTGGCTGTTTACATTTGGGAATGAAAGTATTTTGATTGTTAAAAAACTGAATATTTGAAATTTGTTGTTTCAAAGGTTTTTATAACACCACAAAACTTGTTCTTCTCGCACTAAGATCATTTCTAAATGAAGATAAGCAAGTATAAAATTGGGAGAAGAATAGGGGTGTCTGGGTGGCTCAGTCAGTTAAGCATCTGCCTTTAGCTGGGGTCATGATCTCAGGATCCTGGGATCGAGCCCCACATTGGGCTCTCTGCTCAGAAAGGAGCCTGCTTTCCCCTCTCTCTGCCTGCTGCTCTGCCTACTTGTGATCTCTCTCTCTTGGTCAAATAAATAAAATCTTTAAAAAAAAATTGGGGGGCGAATAGATGTTATTAGTCAAAGGATGTCTACATTTTCCTAAGTGAGAAGATTGTTTCATTTGTAGCTAAAAACATGGGAGATCTTTCTTAGCAAACTTGTTTGGGAAGTCTGATGCTGTGTTGTGTATTTGATTGCCCCTTCATGTGTATGAAGCAGGTTTGGTCTTTGTCAAGTTCCTCTACTTAATAGTTGTGGTTGTACTTAAAAAACAAAACAGAACAAAACAAAAAGAACTGCATTACTTCATGTCTTTAAAAAATAAAAATATGTTCTTATTTTATAGAGCAAGCATGCAAGCAAGTAGGGGTGGGGGAAGAAGGAAAGAGAAAGAATCTTAAGCAGATTCTGAGCTAAGCATGGAGCCCCATGCAGGGCTCTCTCTCACAGCCCTGAGATCACCATCTGAGCTGAAATCAAGAGTTTGACACCTGACTGAGTCACACAGACACCCCTATTTCATGTCTTTAAAAAAATATTTAAATGTCATCTTCAGAACATTGCAAATGATTAAAAAAAAATAACGTGGAAACACTACAACCTAAGTGAGTTCTTTAGGTCACAAGTGTTTTACTTTGATGTCCTTTTGATTTAATTTGGACACTTTTTTTTTAAGAGTGAGTGAGAATTTGTGAGAGCACAGCGGGAAGGAGCAGAGGGAGAGGGAGAAAGAGAATTGTAAGCAGCCTCCATGCTCAGCATGGAGCCCAAACGGGGCTCAATCTCATGATCCTGAGATCATGACCCAGCCAAATTCAAGAGTCAGATGCTTAACTGACTGAGCCACCCAGGCACCCCTAATTTGGGACACTTTTTAAAGGATATTTTATTTGTATTTGTAATATTCTTTCATGAGCTTTGAAATAAAGTTTCTGCTTAACTAAAAACAAAACAAATAAAAGTCCCGATAAACAAAAGTCTAGGGCCAGCCAGATGGTTTCACAGGGGAATCATGCCAACATTTAAAGAAAAGTTAGTATGTATTCTCAAACTATTCCAAAAAATAGAAATGGAAGGAAAACTTCCTAGCTCATTCTACAAGGCCAGAATTATTCCGATTCCAAAACCAGACAAAGATATCACTAAAAAAGAGAACTATGGGCCAATATCCATGATGAACATGGATATAAAAATTCCCAAGAAAACACTAGGAAGCCAAATCCAACAGCATATTAAAAGAACCATTCACCATGATCAAGTGGGATTTACTCCTGGGTGGCAAGGGTGATTCAATATTCACAAATCAATCAATGTGGTAAACCACATCAGTAAAACAAAGAGTAAGAATCATATAATCCTCAATAAATGTGGAAAAAGTTTTTGATAAAATATAGCACTAATTCTTGTTAAAAACCCTCAACAAATCTTTGGGGTAAATACCCAGTAGTGCAATTGCAAGGTCATAGGGAAGCTCTATTTTTAATTTCTTGAGGAATCTCCATACTGTTCTCCAAAGTGGCTGCACCAACTTGCATTCCCACCAACAATGTAAGAGGGTTCCCCTTTCTCCACATCCTCTCCAACACGTGTTGTTTCCTGTCTTGCTAATTTTGGCCATTCTAACTGGTGTGAGGTGGTATCTCAATGTGATTTTAATTTGAATCTCCCTGATGGCTAGTGATGATGAACATTTTTTAATGTGCCTGATAGCCATTTGTAGGTCTTCATTGGAGAAGTCTCTGTTCATATCTTCTGCCCATTTTTTAATATGATTATCTGTTTTCTGTGTGTTGAGTTTGAGGAGTTCTTTATAGATCCTGGATATCAACCTTTCGTCTGTACTGTCATTTGCAAATATCTTCTCCCATTCCGTGGGTTGCCTCTTTGTTTTCTTGACTGTTTTCTTTGCTGTGCAGAAGCTTTTGATCTTGATGAAGTCCCAAAAGTTCATTTTTGCTTTTGTTTCCTTTGCCTTTGGAGACATATCTTGAAAGAAGTTCCTGGGGCTGATATCGAAGAGGTTCTCCTCTAGGATTCTGATGGATTCCTGTCTCACATTGGGGTCTTTTATCCATTTTGAGTTTATCTTTGTGTATGGTGTAAGAGAATGGTCGAGTTTCATTCTTCTACATATAGCTGTCCAGTTTTCCCAGCACCATTTATTGAAGAGACTGTCTTTTTTCCACTGGATATTTTTTCCTGTTTTGTCTATTTGACCATAGAGTTGAGGGTCCATATCTGGGCTCTCTACTGTTCCACTGGTCTATGTGTCTGTTTTTATGCCAGTACCATGCTGTCTTGATGATCACAGCTTTGTAGTAAAGCTTGAAATCAGGTAACGTGAGAGAACCAAGATGCCCTTCAATGGACGAATGGATAAGGAAGATGTGGTCCATATATACTATGGAGTATTATGCCTCCATCAGAAAGGATGAATACCCAACTTCTGTAGCAACATGGACGGGACTGGAAGAGATTATGCTGAGTGAAATAAGTCAAACAGAGAGAGTCAATTATCATATGGTTTCACTTATTTGTGGAGCATAACAAATAACATGGAGGACATGGGGAGATGGAGAGGAGAAGGGAGTTGAGGGAAATTGGAAGGGGAGGTGAACCATGAGAGACTATGGACTCTGAAAAACAACCTGAGGGTTTTGAAGGGGCAGGGGGTGGGAGGTTGGGGGAACCAGGTGGTGGGCATTAGGGAGGGCACATATTGCATGGAGCACTGGGTGTGGTGCAAAAACAATGAATACTGTTACACTGAAAAGAAAAAAAAAAAAAAACCTCAACAAAGTAGGGATAAAAAGAATGTACCTCAACATCATAAAGGCCATTCACAAAAAAACCTCACAGCTAATATAATCCTCAATGGGGAAAAAGTGAGAGCTTTTCCTCTATGGTCAAGAACAAGACAGGCATCCACTCTCACCACTGCTATTTAACATAGTATTGGAAGTCCTAGTCTCACCAATCACAAAACAAAACAAAAAAATGATAAAAATAAAAGGCATCCAAATCAGCAAGGAGGAAGTCAAACATTCACTACTTGAAGACATGACACTCTATGTAGAAAACCTGAAAGATTCCACCAAAAAATTGCTAGAATTGATACACAATTTCAATAAAGTCGCAGGATACAAAATCAATATATAGAATCTGTTGTGTTTCTATACATCAAAAATGAAGCAGCAGAAGGAGAAATCAAGGAATTGATCCCATTTACAATTGCACCCAGAACCGTAAGATACTTAGGAGTAAACCTAGCTAAAGAGGTAAAATTGCTCTGAAAACTATAGAACACTTATGAAAGAAATTTAAGATGACTCAAATAAATGAAAAAAACATTTCATGCTTATGGACTGGAAAAACAAAGATTGTTAAAATGTCTATACTACTGAAAGCATTCTACACATTTAATGCAATCCCTATCAAAACCCACCAGCATTCTTCACAGAGCTAGAACAAGCCTACCATGTATATGAAACTACAAAAGACCCTGAATCCAAAGCAATGTTGAAATAGAAAAGCAAAGCTGGAAGCATCACAATCCTGGACTTCAAGTTACATTACAAAACTGTAGTAATCAAGACTGTATGGTACTGACGCAAAAAGAAACATGTAGATCAAAAGAACAGAACAGAAATCCCAGAAATAGAATCCCAGAAATAGACCCACAACTATATGGTAAACTAATCTTCAACAATGCAGGCAAGAATATCCAATGGAAAAAAAGAAAGTCCCTTCAACAAACGGTGCTGGGAAAACTGGACAGGAACAGGCAAAAGAACGAAACTGGACCATTTTCTTACACCATATACAAAAATAAATTTAAAATAGATCAAAGACCTAAATATGAGATAGGAATCCATCAAAATTCTAGAGAACACAGGCAGTAACCTCTTTAACATCAGCCAAAGCAACTTTTTACTAGATTCATCTCCTGAGGCAAGGGAAACAAAAGTGAAAATAAATGATTGGGACTTCGTTAAGATAAAAAGCTTCTGCACAGCAAAGAAAACAATCAACACAACTAAAATGCAACCTTTGGAATGGGAGAAGATATTTGAAAATTATGTATCTGATAAAGGGTTAGTACCCAAAATCTATAAGGAACTTATCAAACACTCCAAATCCAGTCAAAAAATATGCAGAAGGCATGAATAGACTTTCTTCCATAGAAGACAGCCAGATGATTAACAGACACATGAAAAGATGCTTGACATCACTCAACACTAGAGAAATACAAATCAAACATACAATGAGATATAACTCCACACCTGTCAGAATAGCTAAAATTAACAACAGGAAACAACAGAGGTTGATGAGGATGAAGATAAAGGAAATCCCCTTACACTCTTGATGGGAATGCAGACTGGTTCAGCCGCTCTGGACTGAACACTATGGAGTTCCTCAAAATTAAACATAGAACTAACTACCCTATGACTTAGAAGGGTCATTTTTACCCAAAGGGTTAAACAATACTGACTTGAAGGAATACCTGCACCCTGATGTTTACAGCAGCATTATCAACAATGCCCAAATTATGGAAAGAGCCCAAACATCCATCAGCTGAAGAATGGATTAAAAAGAGAGAGAGAGAGAGAATATGTGTGAGATGGAATATTACCTGGATGTCAAAAAGAATGAAATCTTGCTATTTGCAATGATGTGGATAGAGCTAGAGTGCATTATGCTAAGTGAAATAAGTCAGAGAAAGACAAATACCATATGATTTCATCATATGTGGAATTTAAGAGGGGAAAAAGAAGCAAACCACACAACAGACTCTTAACTATAAGAGAACAAACTGAGGGTTGCTGAAAGGGATCTAGGTGGGGATATGGTTTAAATGGGTGGTGAGTATTAAGGAGGGCACTTGAGATGAGCACTGGATGTCACATGTAAGTGATAAATAACTAAATTCTACTTGTAAAAATAATATTACCCTATATGTTAACTAATTGGAATTTATTTTTTTTTCTTTTTTTTTTTTAGAGAGAGAGAGAAAGCACACAAGCAGGCAGAGAGGCAGGCAGAGGCGGAGAGAGAGGCAGGCTCCCTGCTGAGCAAGGAGCCCGATACGGGACTCAATCCCAAGACCCTAGGATCATGACCTGAGCCGAAGGCAAGAGCCCAACCCACTGAGCCACCCAGGCGTCCCACTAATTGGGATTTAAGTAAGAATTTGAAACTATAACCCAAAAAAGCCTATGAATAAAGCAAAAAATAAATACTGACCTTCCTTAAACTATTCTACAGAAATAGAAAAGGAAGTAATACTTCCAAATTCTTTCTAACAAGCATTACACTGATACACTGATACCAAAACCTGATAGACACTATGAAAAAATAGTTACAGGTCAATAACCCTGAGGTACATAGATACAAAAATCCTCAAAAAATATTAGCAAATTGAATTCTATGATACTTTAAAAGGATTGTTCACAATGATCAAGTGAGATTTATTCCAGGGATGAAAGAATGTTTCAATATCTGCAAAGCAATCAACGTGATACACCACATTAGTAAAGGATAAAAATCGTGAGATCATTTGAATAGATGCCGAAAAAGCATGTGACAAAATTCAGCATTCATTCTAAAAACTCTCAACAAAGTACATTTGGAGGAAACATTTATCAACATAATAAAGACCATATATGAAAACCTCACAGCCAATATCCCACTCAATGGTGAAAAGCTGAAAGCTTTTCCTCTAAGATCAGGAACAAAGCACAGATGTCCACTCTCAGCTCTTTTATTCAACTTAATAGTGGGAGTCCTAGATATAGTACTATAATTGAATTCAGTAAATCTGAAGGATACAAAATTAATATACAGCAATCTATTGCATTTCCATACACTAATAATGAACTATCAGAAAGAAAATTATGAAAATAATCCCATTTACAGTTACATCAAAAAATGAAACACTTTGGAACAAATTTAACCAACGAGATAAAAAATCTGGTGTAAGAAAATGGTGGTTTCTTTTTTTTTTTTAAATGTAGCTGTGCAGTTTTCCCAGCACCATATATTGAAGAGACTGTCTTATCCCTGTCATCTACTTTTTACTTTGTCATAAATTTGCCATACAAGAAAGTACTTTTATTGTCTAAGTGACTATGTGTCTATTTTTGTGCCTGTACTGTTTTGTTTACTTTAGCTTCATAGTATCATTTTAAATCTGGGATTGCGTTACTTCCAGCTTTGTTCTTTCTCAAGATTTCTTTGGCTATTTCAGGGTCTTTAATGGATCCATACAATTTGGGATTATTTGTTTTAGTTCTGTGAAAAATGCCATTGGTAGCTTATAGGGATTGTATTTAACCTTTAGATTGCTTTGGGAGATATGGGTATCTTAACAATATTCTTCCAGTCCATAAACATGGTATATCTTTCCATCTATTTCAGCTTCAAATTCTTTTGTCAGTGTCTCAGTTTTATTTGCACAGCTCTTTCATGTAATACCAGAAACCTTAAAACGTCTAAAAGAAAATGTAGGCAGTAAACTCTTAGACATTGGTCTTGGCAATATTTTCTGCATGTCTCCTCAGGCAAGGAAAACAAAAGCAAAAATAAACAATTTAGATTATGAAACTAAAAAGCTTTTTCACTGTGAAAGAAAGTATCAACAAAACAAAAAGGCAGCCTACTGAAGAACGTATTTGCAAACGATGTATCCAATAAAGAGTTAATATCCAAAGTATATAAAGAACTTATGCAACTCAACACCAAACAAACAATTCTATTATAAATGGGCAGAGGACCTGAATAGACATTTTTCCAAGGAGGAAACACAGATGGCCAATCTTTACATCTTTACAATCTTTACATCTTTATGTAAAGATACTCATGAAAAAAATGAAGACACCAATTCAAAAAGATCTATGCACCCCTATATTTATCTCAGCATTATTTATAATAGCCAAGATATGGAACCAATCTGAGTATCCACTAATAGATGAAAGGACAAAAAGGATGTAGGGTGTATGTGTGTGTGTATCTATGTGTCTGTATATACATATATATATTTTTTAAATTTTTATTATGGAGGGGTAATCTTCCATATATAAATATATAAATAATATATAAATATGGAAGAATATATGGAAGAATATATATGAAATATACAAATATGGAAGATTACCCCCCAAAATAAAAAATAAAATCTTGCCTTTCCTTATGGCACAGACACATCTAGAAGGTATTATCTAAGTGAAATAGGACTGAGAAAGACAAATACAATTTCACTTATATATGTAATCTAAAAAGAACAAATGAACATACAAACAAACAAAAAAATCCCAATCAGATTTAAATTCAAAGAATTTGTGTTTGTCAGAAAGCAGTAGGTGGAGAGATAGGCAAAATAGGTAAAAGGGATGAGGAAGAAACTTACAGTTATAAAATGAGTAAGTTAGGGATGCAAAGTACAGCATAAGGAGTATAACCAATAATATCGTATTAACATATGGTAACTATACATATTGTGGTGAGAATTTCATAATGTATAGAACTGTCAAATCACTGTGTTGTACACTTGAAAATATTACTTTATATTAAGCTTCAAGTTAAAAAAAAAAAAAGCAATCAACCCAAGAGATGGTTAAATCAGATTGCTGTACCTTATACAGAGTGACGCCCAAAATTAGAATTTCTAATATGTACCCAGGTAATGGAGATACAGCTAATGTTACTCTGTTTGGGCTGCTTTAACAAAACTAGTACATATGACGGACTTAAACAAACATTAATTTTTCACAGTGCTGGACATTAGGAAGTCCAAGATCAAGGTACCAGCAGATTTGATGTCTAATGAGGCCTGCTTCCTGGTTCAGAGACAGTAAACTTTTCCCTAGGTTCTCACATAGCAGAAGGAGCAAAAACATTCCCTGGGTTTGGTTTTGTTTGGTTTTGTTTTTAAGAAGGGCACTAGTTCCATTCACAAGAGTTCCACACTCAAGACCTAATCAGCTCTCCAAAGTCCCACCTCTTAGTATCACAATGAAGGCTCTGATTTCAACACAGGAATTTCGGAGGAACACAAACATTCTCTTCAGAACACTGCAAACCTAGGGAACGCACTTTGAGAAGCTAGTGCATTTTTATTTTCTTCATGTGTAATCCAAATAACCATTACCATAATGAGCTTCATGAAATATTTATAGCATTTAAGATTTAAAAAAAAAATTTTAAAGCTATTTATCCATTTCATAAATCCCAGACCCCAAACATAACAGCTTTCTTGTTCAAAACAATTTACAAGCAAAATAGTATATGTGACCTTTGGTTTTCAAATAAACTGATCAGCATCTCTTATCACTTTGACACTTTTTTTTTTTCCATAAAGTGTTTGTAAAGAATTTATTTTTGTCCAAGTACTGTTGAATCTCTTTAAATAATATTTGATCAAGATTTAAGAGAAAAAAGAATCCTTTTAAAAATTAAACTGTATTGAATGGAAACAATTCATCTTAAAATGCCATAATGAAATATCACAGTATTTATCAAAGTCAAAATGAAACTGCTGCTGACATTTATGTGCTGTTACCCTAACAAATTGTGTTTTTATTATTTTAATCTTTCCTTTATTATGTCATCCTGTTAGAAAGGGTCTTGAATCTCATTATCTTTACCTCTGTTATTTTCATCTTTATTTTTTGTCAAGCTTTCTGATTTTTATAATTTTGACCATCAAACTTTTTTAACAATAGTTCTTGACATGTTGACATTTTAGAGATCTTTGCAATCTTTCTCTTTTGGATTTTTTAATAGAAGACTTCCTTTCCTTTATATATGAGTCGCAGAATGATGAAGAATACTGAATATATAAAAATTAACCTACAATTACAACATCTGCATTAAGTCACTTCCATGTTATATTGAGCTACATACTGTATTATCACATTGTCCTACCATATACATTGAAGGTCTTGATGAATCCATATAGAGTTTTGTTATGGGAAAACATATTTCTTCAAGCTATTTCAGCTTGTCAATGACACATTTCCATGCCATTTCTTTTTCTTTTTTTATGCCATTTCTTCTGAACTTCCAGGTCTCATCTGGACAGCTTATATGCTTGATGCAGTATGCTAAGGTCCAATTTGATAAGTGAGATGCATGCAAGTACCTTTGCCTATGGATGCATTAGCTCTTCTCAGATCTGCTATAGATTTATGTCATATAAAAGAATTCAAATGGGATTCCCATAAAAATTATATATATATATATATATATATATATATATATATATATAGTAAGCTTATTGAGTGCATTCTTCAAAGGACAGACCTTTAATTTTTACTAATTCTCAGTAAGAAGCAAATCTTATGTTTAATATATGCGATGATTAGAAGAATGCTCAACTATTTAATTCAATCTTTGTTTCTCCTGTCTTCATTTCTCATATAGTTCTGGTACCAAGAACAACAGTACATGTCCAAATCAGGATCTGTGGTTATAAACACCTTGTGGATTGTTAGGACAGTTGGTGTTGGGGGAATTCCCAGAAGTTCTCCCTTTGCTGGCATAGCTACAGTAACTCAAGTGCACCCAGAAGTGACGGTGAATCTCTTCTTTCCCTCCATTGTTTTATAGAGGGTGTTTTAGGTGTGGTAACCTCATAGTGTTCAAATCAAAAATAAGTAAGAGACCAGGCCTAAAAATTCAGGGCAGACAAAACTTAGTTTATTTTGCAAGATTAACTTAACCTGGCTCATTTTTTTACCTATGTCTCTGAAAATCACTGGTGAAACTTAAACTGGCCCCCAAACGGGTATGAGGTAATCACTAACCAATTTTCCTCATTTGGTAAAAATTTCATAGCCTAGGCTTTAGACGCTAAAAACTGAAGTTCTGAAAAGTAGAATTTCCAAACCTGGTATCTATTATTAAAGTACTTTTAGGGTGCCTGGGTGGCTCAGTGGGTTAGAGCCTCTGTCTTCAGCTCAGGTCATGATCCCAGGGTCCTGGGATGGAGCCCCACAACTGGCTCTCTGCTCAGCAGGGAGCCTGCTTCCTCCCCCCGACCTCTCTCTGCCTGCCTCTCTGCCTACTTGTGATCTTTGTCAAATAAATAAAATCTTTACAAAAAATTAAAAAATTTTAAAAATGAAGTACTTTTAACTTGTAGATTACATATTTAACCTTGTTTCATTTTTTTAACATAAGTCTAGTTGTAAATAACAGCAAGACCATCAATAATGACAATAATCAGAATATAAATGTTAGTTGTATTCCACCTATGTACTTAATATATTATACATATTAATTCTCACAAGGACCCCATGAGATAAATACTATTATGCTCGTTTTACTGGTGAGAAAAATGAAAGTGAATGGTGGAGTTGTGATTTGAACCCTTGCAATCTGGCTTCAACACTGTCTACCCATTTGTGCTGTGTTACAGTACACAAGATTTAACGGATGTAACTTCTGGTTTGAGATTATTTTGATACTATGTGACAGACATAATCTGTCCTTAAATTTATACTCATTACTGTATTGGTCAATATAATGCTGGGATGCCTGGGTGGCTCAGTTGGTTAAGCGGCTGCCTTCGGCTCAGGTCATGATCCCAGCGTCCTGTGATCAGGTCCCACATCGGGCTCCTTGCTCCGCAGGGAGCCTGCTTCTCCCTCTGCCTCTGCCTGCCACTCTGTCTACCTGTGCTCGATCTCTCTCTCTCTCTCTCTCTCTCTATATATATATATATAATGCTAGTGGCTATAAAAAACAAACCCTCTAAATCTTAGTGACCAAACAATTCATTTCTCATTCAAATCAGGTCCAAAGTGGTTTCTGTGACTGGTGGAGATCTCACACGTGGTAACTCAGGGTCCTACGTTTCTTCCATGTGTGGAGATTTAGGAACTTGGTAGTCCTGTCAGTTAGTAGAGAAGAAGAGGAGGATCATGCTTGGGAAATTACTATGGGCCAGTCCTGGAAATGGTGCATTTCATCTCTACTCTCTTACCATTGCCCAGAACTCAATTACAGGGGCAAGGGACACTTAGAAATGCTGTCTAGGTGTGTGCATGCCCGGGAAGGGAAAAAAAAAAAAAGATCAGTGCGTAGCTGGCCAATATCTCCCACATCGGTATTTGCCTAGCTTAGTAATGTGCCACTCATACTTTCTGACTCTAAAACTAATATTTATTCCACTATATCTATCTTTTCTAGACATTCCATTACATATATCAAAGTGAATGATGTGAGTATATACAAAGGTAGGGTTATGTTATGAAGGTAGAGTAGGATTTAAAAATGACCAGATTCTTGCCAATGAAGAGATATTGGGTGTCAAGGGAAAAAAATGTTAGACATGTAGTATTCAATCAGGTCTTTAATGAAGATTTTTTTCTTTCTCTCCTGTAAGGAAAATTTATCTGTTAAATCCATGTTTTCTTTTCTTTTTTTGTTGTTGCATTTCTTTTATTTATTTTTTGGGCTTTTTTTGCCATTTAAAAAAAAATTAACGTGTATGTATTATTTGTTTCAGGAGTACAGGTCTATGATTCATCAGTCTTACACAATTCACAGCACTCACCGTAGCACATACCCTCCCCAATGTCCGTCACTCAGCTACCCCATCCCTCCTACCCCCCTCCCCTCCAGCCACCCTCAGTTTGTTTCTGGAGATTGTCTCTCGTGTTTTGTCTCCCTCTATGGTTTCTTCTTATCTGTCCCTCCTACAAGATATTAGTTCCCTTGAGAACTTACGGAATTCCTTGAGAAATTCTGACTGGATCAGTTATTGATATATAGTAAGTATCCAAGATATTCTGGGTTTGTTAATTATTAATTTAAATGTGTTCTGTAAATACTTAGTGCTAGGAACACAGCAAGTGCTTAATACAAGTTTGTGGATTATTGCTTGGACAATATTGGTTTTTAATTGTGAGTAAAGAGAGAGAATCCAAACTATAAATCTAAATGTTTACAGAAGGATTAGACTATTTTCCTTTCATATTTACTTTTGAAGGTATGTGTGTAGGAAATGGCTGATAATAGAGCAATGCTTTCTGATATGTTAAACACATGAACTTTTAGACTATAAATGTAAAATCTGAAAAGCAAGACTCAAAAGACATTAAAGCATGCTCGTTCTTAGGTCTCTGGAACAAAATTAAAAACAAAAATCAATCCCATATTTCCCCTTAGATGCAAAAATCCAAATAAAAGGGCAAAAATACTATGACAAATAAGTACTTTTCTGTTAGTTATCCTATTGGCATTTGAGGTTTATTCATGTTCAAACAATATGCCAGACACAATCTTATCATTTAAAATTATAAATAAAATTTTGTACTCCTCCTTTACCCATCTATTTAAATGCCCTAACCATATTGTCTGACTCCATGTCTAGTTAATTATACAATAACATACCATCCATTAAAGAAAGGTCTTGAAATCTGAGATTAAGAACAATATTATTATGGGTTCATAATCTTTTATTGGAAACCTTTGGTTCTAGATAGGTTTCAGACTTAGAACTTTTTATATACATATAGTGTATGGTGCATAAACATAGTTTGAAATATCTCCGAAGAATACTATAAAAATATATTAATATTTCTCTAGAAAACATGAATATACAGAAATAGATGGAGACCATAAGTAGCTTCATGACAAATCAGATCAAATTTTGCTAAAATGTTTGTCACAAATTTATGTTAAAATTTTTTTATTTTTGAGAGCCTTTTAGATTTTAGAATCATGAAAAATGAAAGATGGGCTCATAATACAATTAAATATTCAGTGTTTAAATTAGATCTTATTTCTTAAGCTGCCTGTTCATGAAGCAGTTTTATTATAAATATGTAAATACCTCAAAAATTTCAAACAACTATTGTATGGTCAAATAAAAAGGTTTCTGGTGGTTGTTGGTCCAGCATGTAAGAAGCTAACAAAAAAAATTGAACACACACAAAAAAAATCAGCAAGTTTTCTTTTATTTGTCACAGAGGTGAGGTCACAAGCCAAACCACTACCCCCAAAACAGAAAGACAAACAGGTGGGTAGAAAGAATCATGATTTACTGGAGCAGAAACTCACATCCACAGGAACTGGTATTAGTGTAGGAAAATTTTGACTGTAACAGATGAAATTCTGAAAGTAGACAAATCTGAGAGATAAAAACTCTAGATGGACCAAGTAATGGCAGTTGGAGTGAGGGGGTACTCCTCAATTTACATTTATTCTTCCAGGAGCTCTACCAGGTTATTACAGTGAAGATCAGAGGAAACAAAACCAAACCAAACCTGAGGTTTCCAGGGAGAAGGAGAAAGTAGTATTTTCAAATAAGCCAGAAAATTTGGATCTTCTTCACAAGTCCTGGTCTCAAGAGAAACTGTTTTATCAAAGCCTAAACTACTGGGGATTTATCAGGGCCTAGTTTACTTGGGGGAAGAAAAATACCCTACTCTGAGAGGAAATACCCAAATGTAATGCACACTACCCCCACTCCCATCCCCCCGCCAAGCCATCCAATACTATTTAAAGGAGGGAAAAAGGAAAAAAAAAAAAAAAAAAAAAAAAAAAAAAAACCAAAAACAAAACCTGAGAAGCATTTGTGGAGTTCACAGCTGAGGGACATAGGTCTACTAAATTACTGAGACATAATCATAAGACTATAGTACATTTTCACACACTTTACCATTATTAAAGACCTATTTACTATAGTTTCGTTAACCTAGTACAACATGTCCACATTTCAATTAAAAATTACAAGTCATACTAACAGATAAAAAACAATTTGAAGAGACAAAGTAAGTATTATAACCAGACCCAAATATGCCAGGAGTGTTTAATCACACCTTAAGTTTACAACAACTATGCATAATATACTAAGGACTGTAATGTAAAAACTAGACAACATGAAGGAAGAGATAGACAACATAAGCAAAGACAGATGATTTCTGAGACAAAATAAAAAACAAGTGTGAAAGACCACATTCTAGGCCATAAAAAGTATCTTGAATGTAAAAGGATAAAAATACAGGCTATGTTCTCAGATCACAAAGGAATAAAACTAGAAGTCAACAGAAAGATAGCTAAAAAATACCAAGATACTTGGAGATTAAACAACACATTAATAAAGAGCACATGGGTCAAAGAAGAAATTTCAAAATAAAAATACTTTAAACTAAATGAAAGGAAGAATACAATTTAGCCAAATTGGTGTGATGCAGCAAAAAGGCATACAAACTATATTTATTGCATTGACTATATATATGAGAAAAGAACAAAGATCTAAAGTCAATAACCTAAGCTTCCACCTGAAGAAAACTCAAAATGGAAGAGCAAATTATATCCAAACTAATCAGAAGAAAGAAAAATTAGAGCAGAAAGCAATGATATTAAAACATGAGAACAGAAGAACAAATGAAACCAAAAGCTGGTTCTCTGAAAAGAGTAGTAAAATGTGTAAGCCTCTAGTCAAGTTAATAAAGTAAAGAAAGGAGAAAAGACACAAGTCACTAATATGAATGAAGCAAGAAAAATCTCTACAGAGCCCATGGACATCCATTATCAATAAAGGATAATAAAAAAAATACTACAGGGACGCCTGGGTGGCTCAGTTGGTTGGGCAGCTGCCTTCGGCTCAGGTCATGATCCCAGCGTCCTGGGATCGAGTCCCACATCGGGCTCCTTGCTCATCAGGGAGCCTGCTTCTCCCTCTGCCTCTGCCTGCCATTCTGTCTGCCTGTGCTTGCTCTCTCTCCCTCTCTCTCTCTGACAAGTAAATAAATAAAATCTTTAAAAAAAATACTACAGAAACAATTCTAAAGGACCATTTTATGGCCACAGTTTTTAATAACCAAGATGAAATGGACTAATTTCTTCAAAGAAATGATCTGTCGAAACTCACACAAGTAGTAGTAGAAAATTTCAATAAACTATTTCTATTTAAAAAAATGAATCACTATCTCATTGTGGTTTTGATTTGTATTTCCCTGATGCCGAGTGATATGGAGCACTTTTTCATGTGTCTGTTGGCCATCTGGATGTCTTCTTTGCAGAAATGTCTGTTCATGTCCTCTGCCCATTTCTTGATTGGATTATTTGTTCTTTGGGTGTTGAGTTTGCTAAGTTCTTTATAGATTTTGGACACTAGCCCTTTATCTGATATGTCATTTGCAACTATCTTCTCCCATTCTGTCAGTTGTCTTTTGGTTTTGTTCACTGTTTCCTTTGCTGTGCAAAAGCTTTTGATCTTGATAAAATCCCAAAAGTTCATTTTTGCCCTTGCTTCCCTTGCCTTTGGTGATGTTCCTAGGAAGATGTTGCTGCGGCTGAGGTCGAAGAGGTTGCTGCCTGTGTTCTCCTCGAGGATTTTGATGGATTCCTTTCTCACATTGAGATCCTTCATCCATTTTGAGATATCACCTCACACCAGTCAGAATGGCTAAAATTAACAAGTCAGGAAATGACAGATGCTGGCAAGGATGCGGAGAAAGGGGAACCCTCCTACACTGTTGGTGGGAATGCAAGCTGGTGCAACCACTCTGGAAAACAGCATGGAGGTTCCTCAAAATGTTGAAAATAGAACTACCCTATGACCCAGCAATTGCACTGCTGGGTATTTACCCTAAAGATACAAACGTAGTGATCCGAAGGGGCACGTGCACCCGAATGTTTATAGCAGCAATGTCTACAATAGCCAAACTATGGAAAGAACCTAGATGTCCATCTACAGATGAATGGATAAAGAAGATGTGGTATATATACACAATGGAATACTATGCAGCCATCAAAAGAAATGAAATCTTGCCATTTGCGACGACGTGGATGGAACTAGAGGGTATCATGCTTAGCGAAATAAGTCAATCGGAGAAAGACAACTATCATATGATCTCCCTGATATGAGGGAGAGGAGATGCAACATGGGGGGTTGAGGGGGTAGGAGAAGAGTAATGAAACAAGATGGGATTGGGAGGGAGACAAACCAAAAGTGACTCTTAATCTCACAAAACAAACTGAGGGTTGATGGGGGGAGGGGGTTGGGAGAGGGGGTGGGGTTATGGATATTGGGGAGGGTATGTGCTATGGTGAGTGTTGTGAAGTGTGTAAACCTGGCGATTCGCAGACCTGTACCCCTGGGGATAAAAATATATGTTTATAAAGCTGTAAAAAAAAAAAAAAGAGAGAGAAAGAAAGGATGAATACCCAAGTTTTGTAGCAACATGGACGGGACTGGAAGAGATTATGCTGAGTGAAATAAGTCAAGCAGAGAGAGTCAATTATCATATGGTTTCACTTATTTGTGGAGCATAACAAATAGCATGGAGGACAAGGGGAGATGGAGAGGAGAAGGGAGTTGAGGGAAATTGGAGGGGGAGGTGAACCACGAGAGACTATGGACTCTGAAAAACGATCTGAGAATTTTGAAGGGGTGGGGGGTGGGAGGTTGGGGGCACCAGGTGGTGGGTATTGTAGAGGGCACAGATTGCATGGAGCACTGGGTGTGGTGCAAAAATAATGAATACTGTTATGCTGAAAAAATAAAAAAATAAAAAAAAATAAAAAAAAATGAATCACTAATAACTTTCCAAAACAGAAAACATGATGACCAGACCTGTTCACTGGTAAATTCTATCAAACATTTAAGGAATAAATTGTATCACTATAATCACTTCCGGACTATGGAAGACCGGAAATATTCCCTAACTCATTTTATGAGGTCAACATTATCCTAATACCAAAGCTAAATTTAAAAAGAAATGACAAAACTAGAGTGCCTGGATGGCTTGGTTGGTAGAGTGTGTAACTTTTGATCTTGGGATCATGAGTTCAAGCTTCATAATGGATATGGAGCCTACTTAATAAAAATTAAACAACAACAACAACAAAATTTTAATGACAAAACTATACTTAGCATAATATTCTCTAGCTCCATCCATGTCACTAAAAATGGCAAAATTTCATTCTTTTGTATGGCTGAATATATATGTGTATGTGTGTGTGTGTATATGTATATATATATACACACACACATATATATATTCACATCTTCTTTATCCATTCATTAATCAGTGGCACTTGGGCTGTTTCCATAATTTGGCCATTGTAGATAATGCTGCTTTAAACATTGATATGCATGTATCCCTTTGATTAGTATTTTTGTATTTTTTGGGTAAATACCTAACAGAGTAATTGCTAGATTGTAGGGCAATTCTACTTTTAAGTTTCTGAGAAACCTCCACAGCAGAGTGACTGTTCCAGTTTGCATTCCCACCAACAGGGCAAGAGAGTTCCCATTTCTCCAGTTACCAGAAAGGAAGTAGAAAAGGAGATAGGGTAAATCAGTGATGGGGATTAAGGAATGCACTTGTGTGATAAGCACTAGGTGATAAAGTGTTGAATAGCCTTATTGTGCACCTAAAACTAATATTATACTATATGTTAACTAACTGGAGTTTAAATACAAACTTAAAAAAAGACAAAACTATAAATCAGTAACTCCTAAACAGATGTCAAAATACTCAACAAAATATTACCAAAATAAATCCAACAATGTATAAAAGGAATTATAAACCATGGCCAAGCTGGACTTATCTTAGATATGCAAGGTGGGTTCAATATTCATAATTAAGGTAATCCATCACATGAACAGACCAACTGAACAATCATACCTATTATAACAGATGTAGAAAAATCATTTGAAAAAATTCAGCACTTATTCATGATAAAACTTTCAGCACATTAAGAACAAAGGGAACCTTTCTCAACCTGATAAAGAACATCTACTAAAAAACCTATAGCAAACATCATCATAGTCAAACGGTGAGAAACTATATGCTCTTCTGATAAGATCAGGAATAAGACTAAGACATTCCCTCTCATCACTTATTTTCAGTATCACAGTGGAGGTCCTAGCTAATGCAATGAGGCAAGAAAAAAATAAAATATAAACTCACTGGGAAAGTAGAAAGAAAACAATCTCTTTATAGATGAAATGACTGTATTCATAGAAAGTTGTGAAGAATAAACCAAAAAACTCCTGGAACTAATTAATGAATATAGCAAGGCTGTATATTACAAGGTTAATATATAAAAGTCCTTTGTTTCTACATAAAAGTAATGAACAGGTAGAATTCAAAATTAAAATCACAATATCATTTATATTCACACTCAAATGAAATACTTAAGTACAAATGTAACAATATGTTTAAGATATATATAGGGAAAAATACAAAACTAAAAAAAAATAGGAAAGACTGAATAAAAGAGATATTCCTTCCTCCTTGCTAAGATTCAATATTGTCAAAAAGTCAGCTTTCCCAATTTGATCAAATTCGGTACAGTCCCAATCAAAATCCCAAGTTATTTCATGAATATCAATAAGCTGATTTAAAGTTTATATTGAAAGGCAAACAACCCAGAAAGACAATTCAATATTGAAGAAGAACAAAGTCAATGGACTTACACTCCCTGAACTCAATATTTACTCTAGAGCTACAGTAGTCAAGACAGCCTGGTATTGGTGAAAGAATAAATAGGTCAATTGAACAGACTGAGTCCAGAAATAGACTTTAATAAATATAGTCAACTGATCTCTGACAAAGGAGTAAGGCTATACGATAGAGAAAATAGAGCTTTTTCAACAAATGGTGCTGGAACAATTAGACATCTACATGCAAAATTTTAAAAAATTACACACAAACATTATATACTTCACATACTTTAACTCAAAGTGGTGCACGAACCTAAAAATAAAACTACAAAACTTCTAGATCAACAGATTAGAGAACGAAAAAGAATGGATCAGTGATATGGGAAACAGGGTAATGGAAAACAACCAAGCTAAACAGCAAAAAGAAAGAATAAAAAAAGAGAACGGTTTAAGGAAACTCAACAACATCAAGCATAACAACGTTCACATTATAGGAATCCCAAAAGAAAGAGAAGAGGGCAGAACACATACTTAAAGAAATAATGGCTGAGAATTTCTCTAATATAGAGAAGAAAACAGACATTCAGGTCCAGAAAGCAAGACAGATCTTAATAAGATTAACCTAAGAAGGTACACACCAAGACACATAATTAAAATAGCAAAAGTAATGATAAAGAATTTTAAAAGCAGCAAGAGAAAAGGGTTACACACAAGGAAAACACCATAACGTTATCAGCTGATTTTTCAGCAGAAACTTGGCAGGCCAGAAGAGAGTGGTATAATATATTCAAGAAAAACCTCCAATGAAGAATACTCTACCCAGAAAGGTTACCATTCAAAAATGAAAGAAAGATAAAAAGCTTCCAAAACAAACATAAGTTAAAGGAATTCATAACCACTAAGCCAGTATTATAAGAAATATTAAAGGGATTTCTTTGAGTGGAAAAAGGGCTTTAATCTGAATAAAATTATAAAAGAAAAAATTTCACAGGTAAAAGCAAACATACAGTAAAGGTAGTAGATTAATCCCTTATAAAGGAGGGTAAAACACCAAATTAGTAAAGTCAATTATGTCTACAAAAATTATGGGATACACACCCAAAAAAGACGTACAATATGATAAAACATACATTAAACTTGTAGGAGGAAGTAAAAATGTAGTGCTTTTAGAATCTGTTACAAACGTTAAGCAATCATCAATTTAATAGATGCTAACACATAGAACATTATAGATGAACCTGATGGTAACCACCAGTCAAAAATCTATAATAGGTACCCAAAAAATAAAGAGAAAGGAATCCAAGCATAACACTAAAGGAAGCCATCAAAACACAAGGGAAGAAAGCAACAGAAGAAAGGAACACAGAAGAACTACAAAAAACAACCAGGAAACAACTAAGAAAATGGTATTAAGTACATACCTATCAATAATTCCTTTAACTGTAAATGTATTAAATGCTCTAATAAAAAAAATACGGTGACTGAATAACAAACAAAAGACCTATCTATATGCTGCCTACAGGGCATTCACTTCAAACCTAAAGACACATACGGATTGAAAAGCATACAATGCAAATCAAAGCAAAAAAAAAAAAAGAAAGAAAGAAAAGAACTGAGGTAGCAATATGTATATCACACAAAATAGACTTTAAAACAAAAACAATAACAAAAAACAAAGAAGGGCAATATATGATAAAGTGATCAATTCAACAAGAGGATATAACATTTATAATTACCTATGCACCCAAAATAGTACCTATATACATAAGACAAATATTCAGACATAAAGGGAGAAATTGACAGTAATACAGTAATAGTAGGGACTCTAACATCCTTTTTACCACAATGGATAATTCATCCACACAGAAACAAAAAAGGAAACAGTGGCTTTGAGTGATACATTAAACTAGATGGATTTTACAGATATATACAGAACATGCCCTCCAAAAGCAGAATACACATTCAAGTGCACATAGAACATTCTCCAGGATAGATCACTTGTTAGGCCACAAAACAAGTCACAAGTGAATTCTACCCAACATTTAAAGAGTTAATACCTATTCTTCTCAAACTATCCCCAAAAATAAAGGAGGAAGAAAAACTTCCAAATTCATTCTATAAGATCAGCATTAATTACCCTGACACCAAAGCCAAAGACAGTACAGTAAAGAAAACTACAAGCCAATAATTCTTATGAACAGAGATGAAAAAATCCTCAACAAAATATTATCAAACTGAATTCAACAATGCATTAAAAGAATCATTCACCATGATCAAGTGGAATTTATTTATTCAAGAGTGGTTCAACATCAATGAAATACATTACATTAGCAAAATGAAGGATAAATACCATAGGATCATCACCAATAGATGCAGAAAAATCATTTGAGAAAATATAACATTCACTCATAATAAAAATTCTCAACTAAGTGGGTTTACAGGGAACATACCTCAACATAATAAAGGCCATTTATGAAAACCCACAGCTAACATCATACTCAAAAACTGAAAGCTTTTCCTCTAAGATCAGAAGCAAAACAAGGACACTCACTCTCACCACTGTTATTCGACATAGTACTAGAAGTCCTAGTTGCAGAAATTGAATAAGGAAAAGAAAATCTATCTAAATTGGTAAGGAGGAAGTAAAACTATCACTATTTGCAACTTCCCTTCCCTATATATAGAAAACCCGAAAGACCCCACTAAAAAAAGTATTAGAACTTATAAATCAATTCAGTGAAGTTACAGGATAAAACTGATATACAGAAATCAAAGGCATTTCTATACACTAAAATAATCAAGTAACAGAAATAAATTAAGAAAACATTTCCATTTACAATTGTACCAAAAAATAGGAATACATTTTAACGAGGTGAAAAATCTATACTCTGAAAAATAGACACTGATGGAAGAAATTGAAGATGACACAGATACATGGAAAGATACATTATAGTCCTGGACTGAAGAATATTGTTAAAATATCCATAGTGCCCAAAGCAGTCCGTAGACTGAATGCAATCTCTATTAAAATACCAACAGCAGGGGTGCCTGGGTGGCCCAGTGGGTTAAAACCTTTGCCTTCTGTTCAGGTCATGATCCCACGGTCCAGGGTTCGGGCCCCACATCGGGCCCCACATCGGGCCCCACATCGGGCCCCACATCGGGCCCCACATCGGGCCCCACATCGGGCCCCACATCGGGCCCCACATCGGGCCCCACATCGGGCTCTCTGCTCAGCAGGGAGCCTGTTTCCTCCTCTCTCTCTGCCTGCCTCTCTGCCTACTTGTGATCTCTGTCTGTCCAATAAGTAAATAAAAAAAGTCTTAAAAAAAATACCAACAGCATTTCACACAGAACTTGAAGAAATAATCCTAAAATTTGTATGAAACCATAACAGATCTTGAATAGCCAAAGCAATCTTAAGAAAGAAGAACAAAGCTGAAGTTATCACAACTCCAATTTGTGATATACTACAAAGTTGTAGTAATCCAAACAGTAAAATACTGGCACAAAGACAGACAAATCAATGAAACGGGACAGAAAGTGCAGAAATAAAACTGCACTTACATGGTCAATTAATCTAGGACATTGGAGGCTAGAATATACAATGGGGAAAATACAGTCTTTTTTGATAAATGGTGCTAAGAAAACTGGACAGAATGAAAGTGGACAATTCACATAATACACAAAAAAATAAACTCAAAATGGATTAGAGACCTGAAGCCATAAAATTTTCAGAAGAAAACATAGGTAGTACCTCTCTTGGACACTGCCCTTAGCAACATACTTATGATTATGTCCCCTCAAGCAAGGGAAACAAAAACAAAAATAAACTATAATGAATATACCAAAATAGAAAGCTTTTGCACAGCAAAGAAATCCATCAGTGAAATGAAAGAGGAGAACCTACTAATTGAGAGAAGTTATTTGCAAATGATACATCCAATAAGGAGATAATAATTTATAAAGAACTTAAAACTCAACAATGAGAAAACATTCCAGTAAAAAAAATGGGCAGAGGATCTAAACAGACATTTTTCCAAAAATGGGCAGAAGATCCAAATAGACATTTTTTCTGAAGACCTACAAATGGCCAACAGACACATGAAAAGATGTTCAACATCACTAATCATCAGGGAAATGCAAATTAAAACCACAATGAGATAACATCTCACATCAATCAGAATGGCTAGAATCAAAAAGAGACAAAAATAACAATTGTTGGCAAGAACATAAAGAAAAGGGAACCTTCATGCACTGTTGCTAGGACTGTGAATTGGTACAATCACTGTGAAAAACAGTATGGTGATTCCTCAAAAAATTAAAAATAGAAATACCATATGATCCAGTAATTCTACTACTGGTTATTTACCCAAAGAAAACAAAAACATTAACTCAAAAAGATGCATGCACCCCTATGTTTATTGCAGCATTATTTATAATAGCCAAGATATGGCAGCAGTCCAAGTGTCCAACAACAGATAAATGCATAAGGAAGATACGGTATGCAGTAGCAATCAAACAAGAAAAATAAATAAGAGGCATCCATATTGGTAGAGAAGAAATTACACTGGCACTGTTTGCAGATGTGATACTATACATAGTAATCTTAAGGACTCTACCAAGAAGCTCTAAAAGTATTATCCAGAAATAGGCAGCATTTCTATACACTAACAACGTCACAGAAAAAGAAATTTAAAAAAATACCATTTATGATGGACACCCCCCCCCAAAATACCTAGGAATAAACCTAACTAAAGAGGTAAATGACCTGTACTCTTAAAACTATAAAATACTCATGAAAGAAACTCAAGATGACACAAACAAATAGAAAGTTATTACATGCTCAAGAATTGGGAGAATTAATATGGCCAAAATGTCCATATTACCCAAAGAAATCTACAGATTCAATGCAATCCCTATGAAAATATCAGTAGCATTTTACTCAAAATTAGAATAATCCAAAAACCTATTTGAATCCACAGAAGACACTGAATAGGCAAAGCAATCTTGAAAAAGAACAAAGCTAGAGATATAAATTCCAGATTTCAAGAACACTACCAAACTGTCGTCATCAAAACAGTATGGTACTGGCACAAAAACAGACACATAGATCAGTGGAACAGGATAGAGAACCCAGAAATAAATCTGCATTTATATGGTCAATTAATCTATGACAAAGGAGGCAAGAATACACAACGGGGAATAGACAATCTCTTCAGTAAATGGTGCTGAGAAAACTAGACAGCTATATGTAAAAGAACAAAACTGTACTGCTTTCTAACACCATAAACAAAAATAAACTTAAAATGGAGTACAAACCTAAATGTGAGACCCAAAACGATAGAAATACTAGAAGAGAACACAAGCTATAATTACTGTCACATTGGCCATAGTAACATTTTTCTAGAGATAGGTTTCCTTAGGCAAGGGACACCAAATCAAAAATAAACTACTGGGACTTCATCAAAATAAAAACTTACTGCACGGTGAAGGCAACGATCAACAAAACTAAAAAGCAATCTATTGAATGGAAGATATTTGCAAAGGGCACATCTGATCAATGGTTAGTATCTGAAATATGTAAAGGACTTCTAAAAGTCAACACTCCCAAAAATGGGAATCCAATTAAAGATGGGCAGAAGACCTAAATAAATACTTATCCAAAGAAGACATACAAGTGGCCAAGAGACAAGAAAAGATGCTAAATATCATTCATTAGGGAAATACAAATCAAAACTGCAATGTGATGCCACCTCACACCTAATATAATGACTCAAATCAAGAAGACAATAAACAATAATGGCAAGGATGTGGAGAAAAAGGAAAACTCAGATGCCATTGGTGGGGATGTAAATTGGTACAGCCACTGCAGAAAACAGTATGGTGTTTACTTAAGAAATTAAAAATAGAAATACCAAATGATCCAGAAGTTCCCCTACTGGCTACTTACCCAAGGAAAATAAAAACACTAACTCTAAAAGATTGATTACAGCATTATTTATAAATTACAGCATTATTTATAATAGCCAAGACATGGAAGTAGCCTAAATGTCCATTAGTAGATGAATGGATAAGGAAAGTGTGGTGAACACACACACACACACACACACACACACACACACACGGAGGAATATTATACAGCCATAATAAAGGATGAGATCCTGCCATTTGAGACCTTGTGGATGGACCTAAAGGGTATTAGGCTAAGTAAAATAAGTCAAACTGAGAAAAACAAATACTGTATAATTCCACTAATTAATGGAATCTTTAAAAATAAACAAAAAGTAGAGTCAAAACTATCAAAGGATAATAAACTACTGGGGTACCTGGGTGGCTCAGTCAGTTAAATGGCTGTCTTTGGCCCAGGTCCTGATCCCAGGGTCCAGAGATCGAGCCCCACATTGGGTTCCCTGCTCAGCAGAAGTCTGCTTCTCCCTCTCCCTCTGCCTGCTCCTCCCCCTGTTGTGCTCCCTCTCTGTCAAATAAATAAAATCTTAAAAAAAAAAAAAAGGATAATAAACTGTTGGTTGCCAGGAGGGAGTCAGTTAGGAAAAATGAATAATGGGGAGAGGACAATAAAGGCTTCCAGCTATGGAATCAGTCATGGGAATAAAAATGAGAGCAAACACAAAACAAACAAAAAACCCCACACAAATATATAATGGAATATTACTCAAACATAAAAAAGAATGGGAACTTGCTATTTGTAATAACAAGATGGACCTAGAGGGTATTATGTTAAGTGAAATAAGACAGAAAAAGAAAAAAAAAAAAAAAACAAATAATTAGTCTCTTACATACAGAGAACAAAGTGGTGTGGTTCCCAGAAGACAGGTGGGTAGAGGGTAGGTGAAATAGAGAAAGGTGATTAAGAGGTACAAAAGTTCCAGTTATAAAATAACATAAATAAGTCAAATTTTTTAAAAGTACAGTAGAGGGAATATAGTCAGTAATATTGTAATACTGTATGGTTGACAAATGGGACTACACATATTGTGGTGAGCACTGAGTAATCTATAAAATTGTTGAATTCAGGTATGTTGCACACCTGATACTAGTAAAACACTGTATTCTGCTTATATTTCAATACAAAAAAGTCCTAGAAGACAATAAAAGAGAAAATCTAGATGACTTTGGTCATAGCTGTAACTTCTTAGATGCAACAAAGACATAATCTATGAAAAAACAACTGATAAACAAGATTTCATAAAACAAAAAATGTCTTCTCTCTGAAAGATACGGTCAAGAAAATGGGAAGAAAAACCATAGACCGGAAGAAAATATTTGCAAAAGACATAAATGATGAAAACAGTTATTCAAAATATATGAAGAACACTAAAAATTCAGCAATAAGAAACCTAGCAACGCAGTTAAAAAAATGGGCAAAGGATCTAAAGAGGCACCTCACCAAAAAAAAAAAAAAAAAAAAAAAAAACCCAAAAAAACAAAAACAAAAAAACAAACAAAACAGGAAATAACCAAATGAGATGTTCAAACGCATGTCTTTAGGGAATTAAAAATTAAAACAAAAATGAGACACCACTAAACCTCTATTAGAATGTTGAAAGTCCAAAACACTGACAACACCAAATACTAGCAAGGATGTACAGCAAAAGAAACTCTCATTGATCATTGGTGGGAATAGAAAATGCTTCAGCTGCTTTGGAAGACAGTTTGCAGCTTCTTACAAAAGTAAACGTACTCTTGCCAAATAATCCAGCAATCACACTCCTTGGTCCTTACCCAAATGAGGTGAAAACAGGTCCACACCAAAACCTGTACACCAATTATGATAGCAGCTGTGTTCATAATTGCCAAAATTGAGGCAACCCTCATGTGCTTCAGTAGGTAAAACGGTAAACTGTGGCACATCCAGGCCGTGGGATATTATTCAGTACAAAATATAAATGAGGTACCAAACCACTGAAAGTCATGAAGGAGCCTTAAAGGCCTACTACTAAATGAAGGAAGATGGTCTGAAAGGCTAAGCTTTTTATTTTAACTGTAGGACTTTCTGAAAAAGGCAAAACTATGAAGGCAGTAAAAAGAATAGTTTGTCACGGATCCTGGCGGTAGCAGGAATGAACAGGTAGAGGAACACAGAGGATTTTTAAGGTAATGAAACTACTCTGTATGATACTGTAATAGTGGATACACGTCATCATACATTTGTCCAAACCCACAGAATGTAGGACACCCTAGATTTATGACACCAAGATTTATCCCTAATGTACACTATGGATTTGGGGATGGTAATGATGTAGTTTCATCAATTGTAACAAATATGCAGTACTCTGGTGAGTGATATTCATGGGGTGGGGACAATCTACAGGGGTTCTACAGGAATCTTCTGTGAATCCAAAATTCCTCTAAAACTAAGGTTCATTTTAAAAACAACAACAACAACAAAAATGATTTTGTTTTTAATATAAGCCATTGTTGGTTCCAAATTATTCATGGAATCTTTGGCTTTCTTTTTTACTTCCTTTCTTCAGTGTTTTTTAACACTCAGCTAAGCCAATAGTTTAGTTTCCTATTCTCATTTATATTAGATAAAATCATATGAATTTGCCATTTCTTATCAGTAAAAAGTCAAACATTAACAATGTCAACAAAGTTAAAAGAGTTAACTATAGAATAATAAAAGCTAGTGTTTAACTTATAAAAATAATTTAAAGATTTCTTTCTTGCTTGCACATGATTTGAGTCAGAATAAAATCTTGACATTAACCAATAATATATAGCCTATGAAAAAATATGTTCTCAGTTCATAGGAAACTGGATGCTCACACCTTACATAGAAGACAGACCAACTTTTTTCTTGCCATAGGACTATATTTGTTCAACAAGAGGGAAACAAAGAATATATTGTTTTCTCCAACAAGTTAAGTCACAGTAAATTTATAAGACACAATGGATTATGATGAAGTGTAATTCAAGCTCAATCTTGATCCAGTTTTCACTTTTATCCTACCCTCCATCCAAATATACAGGAAAATATACCTCCAGATAGACAGCACATCACACTTATGTAGAAATATCTTACTGGGTTGGCGCATGTGAATTTGCAATCTTCACAATACTGGTCAGTTTTGTAATTAAAAGAAAAATACAACATAAAACCTAGTGATTTCTATTGCTTTATCAACTCTGGAGAAATGTAATGCAACCAAATGTTTTACAAATTGTCAGCATTTGTCCAAGGGCTATCTTTAATTTAACCAACTCAATTCTCCCTTCCCCATTTGCTATCTATGTGACCTTGGAGGATTTATTTCACCTCTCTAAATCTCAGGCTCCTCATTAAAAACAGGAAATTACTAGTACCTACACCTCAGAGGATTGAAATGAGAAATAAATGAGACGGTGTTTAAGAACAAAAAACGGTTTGAAAATTACTTCCCAAAGAGAAAAATGCTATAATGCCAACTAGTGACTTAAGTATAGGCTATAATACGATTAAATAGTTTGAAGGCTTTTAATTTTTAAGAGAAATTTTTAAACTAATTAACCCTAAATGGTTACACCAGTTGTAAACCTCACATGAGATCATTCTGAGAGCTGTTTTTGACAGCTGGGAAATTCGGGCATTTGAAAGTGTTTACTGAGACAGCACGAACCCTCTGACAGATGGGGAGAATAAAACCTTCACAGGCACTTAATTATGAGTGCCTAAATATTGTACCTGCCAACATTTGATTACTTGAGTTTTAGTATTTTGTTTTTGTATCTTAAAATGCTATAAAAATGTCTTTTATTGAGGAAAAAACTTTCATGGCCATCACTATAGTTTCTGAATGGTTTACTACTCAGTTATGCCCAATCCTCAAAAATCTCTTTTTAGACACTTTAATTTGTTTTCCTCCAAACCAATATTTTAAAACCCTCATGTCCTAGTCTTCCTATTTTATTATAGAGAAACACACTGAATAACACAATATTGAGTGAAATAAAATGCAATCAACCATTTTAGTTTTGCAGCAAAGGCTGTACATTCAATACATTTTAAGTAGAATTCTAACCATAATCCATCTTTGGTGTATGCTGGGGAAGGTATGAAATACATGGAAAGATTTTAAATGATGTTCTTGGTTCCTTAATCTCTCTTAATTGATTATCTGCTCAAGTCTACAGTGATGCAGCAAACAACCTAAAGTTATACCCACTTGGATTTTACAGATAAAGAAATTGGGATATAGGTATGTCGGTAAATAAATAACCTCTGAAACTGATTATCAAACTTTGATCAAATCAACCTCTTTTTACTGCATTATTCTTAAGCCAAAATGAAAGAAACCAATTAAGAAAAACAGGTGTGCTTGATATAAACATCTTTCTACTTATGTTGTACTGTAAGTACTTTATAGCATAAACTATGCTATATTCCCTTATATTTATCAGTCTAGAAGAGATATTTGTTAATATTAGTAATTGTAGGGGCGCCTGGGTGGCTCAGTGGGTTAAGCCGCTGCCTTCGGCTCAGGTCATGATCCCAGGTCCTGGGTTTGAGCCCCACATCGGGCTTTCTGCTCAGTGGGGAGCCTGCTTCCTCCTCTCTCTCTGCCTGCCTCTCTGCCTACTTGTGATTTCTCTCTGTCAAATAAATAAATAAAATCTTAAAAAAATATATTAGTAATTGTAGCTATTTGATATACTGACTACAAGTCTATTAATATTCTTCCAATAACTTCAGGATAAGACCAAATAATACAATCTATGTAAAACGCAATAGTGTCAATTTACATGAAACAGGGTGGTCCAAACAATATTCTGCTAAATAAGGAACTAAGTCATGAACTTAATTTTTTATGAAAGTTTAGTAAGAGAGAGAGAGAAAAAAATGTGCACTAGCCAGAGAGGGTGAGAGGGGGTGAAAGGAGGGGCAAGGGTGGAGGGAGACAGGGAGAAGAAAAGTGAATCCCAAGCAGGCTCCCTGCCCAGCACAGGGCCCCATGCTGGGCTCCATCTTGTGACCTGAAGAGAAATCAAGAATCCAATGCCCAACCAAGCTGAGCCACCCGAGCACCCCTGTAAACAACTATTTTTAAAAGTAAAATTGTTTTAAATGCAGAATTAACCACCAACTGTATTTATTATTTTTATTACTTAGAGGTGTTCCTTATAGGTTTAAATGAAGAGCCCAAATTTCTCCTCTTTGACTCTCCCTGTTATAAAAGAGAAATTCAAAAGGAAACTCTTGGTAAAGTTTTTGTCCTAGGGCAGTTGATCACTAAAATACAACTCATTGTTCTGAAATAGTTAATGCTTCCCCCCCCCCCAAAGTTTCTAGTTTACAGAGTATTTTATGAATCATGAACTATGTAAGAATACTGACCATTTTGGGGTGCCTGGGTGGCTTGGTCATTAAGCGTCTGCCTTTGGCTCAGGTCATGATCCCTGGGTCCTAGGATCAAGCCCTGCATTGGGTTCGCTCCTCCTCCCTTTCCCACTCCCCCTGTTTGTTTTCCCTCTCTGTCTCTCTCTGTCAAATAAATAAAATATTTTTAAAAAATACTGACCATAAGTGACTCTTAATCTCACAAAACAAACTGAGGCTTGATGGGGGGAGGGGGTTTGGGAGAGGGGGTTGGGATTATGGACATTGGGGAGGGTATGTGCTGGGGTGAGTGCTGTGAAGTGTGTAAACCTGGCGATTCACAGACCTGTACCCCTGGGGATAAAAATATATGTTTATTAAAAAATTTAAAAAAAAATACTGACCATTTTTATCCTGACCATTTTTATCTAGAAATTAAAAGCTAGGTTCTTTTTTTTTCTTTTTAGGCAGATGTGGAATAATTTGTTGAACCAGAAAAGGATATTGATCATTACACTGAGTTTAATAAGGATTATAACATCTACAAATTGTTGGCTGTTACTTAACGTTTTGCAGGCTAGCCAATCCTTAATTCATAAAACCTAGTATAAATCTTCAAATTATTCTCAAGCCTTGGCTGTATTAGAGATAACGTGATTTGGATATTCTGACCCACGTAAAGGATTTTAGCATAGCATTAGCATCCAATCTACTGTATGTCTTAAAGAAGTAAATAGTCACACAGTTTTATGATTTTTGACTACGGAAAATAAAAAACATAGTGAGAGAGTATCTGATGTTTTGAGGGCAAAGTAAATAAATTTCGTGGTTTAGAAAATTGTTATAATGGACTCGTTATTTATAAGTTCATATACTTGCTACATATGCCACTACTCTGAGTTCCTAAGAGAGGGAAAAACAGGGTAAATGCTACCCCAGGTATTAGATAGGCAGAGCGGTAAAGACCAAGACTCACAGCTTACCTGAGCAGACGCCCACGAGCAGAAACACTGCAGGAACTGGTGCTAGGTTAGGAAAACCTGAATGTAATGAATTGCTGGAGTCTCAATGCTGAATCTGAGTTAAAAACTCTAGGGGGACTCAGTTATAGGATAGAAGCCAGCAATATTGTGAGCGTTATGTCCAAAAGTTTGCCGAAGATTCCCACAATAAATATTGGAGAAAAGTCCTCTCCTACTCCTGGCAGATGGAGGGGGAAAGGAACCATTTTGAAATGCGCCATGATACTCTATTCTTAAATAGGCCGGCCATCAGGAGAAACTAATTAACCACAGCCTGATTTGCTGGAGTTTTATCAGAGCCTAACTGACATGGGGAAGGGAAATACCCAGCTCTAGCACACTTAAAATGGTAAGGCCCCCTGTCTCACCTAAGTGGGGAGGGAAAAGCTAAAAGACACTCATAAAGTTCACAGTCCAAAGTACAGGATCACTGAAAGACAGAGACCTAATTATAGGACTATAGAACATGCTCCCCCTCCCCCATCTCCCAACACATCACTACAGGCCTATTTACAGCAGTGCCTTTTACCAAGTACACCAGATACAGATACTGAGAAAAAATTATAGCTCATACCAAAAAGCCAAAAATACAATTTGAAGATACAGAGTGTAAGGGCCTACTTAGAGCAATTTCATCTCGGTTAAACAGTGATTTTGTTGTTCATGCAGTAAAACTTAAACTGACCCTGCCCCCCACCCCAAAGAGGAACTTACTTAGAATCAAGTCCAGGAAACCAGTAAAATAGGTCGGCCAGTCCCTGATAACAGAGCCTGAATGCAAGGGTGGGTCAGGTCAGGTGGAGACATCCAATCACCACCTCCCTAAAGAATGTGGACCCCACCTTTTGGGTGCCTTTTGGGCACCAATTCTGACCAAAGTGACAGGCTAGTTGAAATAGCTATCTTAGGGTGAATTGTAATTCAATTGGCCACCCGTGTGTGACCTAGCATGACTATGCAACTTTCTCTGTGTGTTACAATCTCATTGGCCACCTGTGTGTGGCCAGGCTCAACCACATGGCCTTTGTTCTTTAAAAGTTAGTCTGTGAGGCTGGGAGTGGTCACTCTCTCTGTTAAGGGACAGCCCAACCGGTCGGTTTGATTCTTGATGCTTTGCACGAAATAAAGCTTTGCTTGACCTAAGATTTGTATCAGTCTTGCTCCTTTGATCATGGACCCTAACAAGAGCAGCATCAGAATCAGACATGACAGGGATGTTGGAATTAAATATATATATATATATATATATATATATATATATATATATATATTATACATATATACATACATATATACATATATACATATATATGTTTAATATATATATGACAGCAATAATACAAATAAATGAAATATTTGACATATATTTGATATATATATATATTTGACAGTAATAATAAAAGGGTGGGAGGAGGGAATTAGGATATTTTGTTATTATAAGGTATTCACACTACTTGTGAAATGGTATAGTGTTATTTAAAAGTGGACTTGAATTAGTTGTAATGTATATTGCAAACTCTAAGGCAAGTACTGAAAAAAGTTTTTAAAAAAGTATAATTGAGGGATGCCTGGGTCATTCAGTTGGTTAAGCAGCTGCCTTCGGCTCAGGTCATGATCCCAGCGTCCTGGGATCAAGTCCCACATCGGGCTCCTTGCTCGGCGGGGAGCTTGCTTCTCCCTCTGCCTCTTCCTGCCATTCTGTCTGCCTGTGCTCGCTCTCTCTCCCTCTCTCTCTCTGACAAATAAATAAAATCTTTAAAAAAAAAAGTATAATTGATATACTAAGATAGAAAACAGAATCATATAAAATGTTCAGTTAAAACCACAAAAGGTAGAAAAGAATGGAAGACAGAAAACAGAAACAAAGAACAAGGACAATAGTAGTACAACAATAAAACATGGTAGACTCTCATCCAGCTAGATCAATAATCTTATTGAATGTGGTCTAAATGTACTGATTAAAAGACATAGACTGTCGGGCGCCTGGGTGGCTCAGTTGGTTAAGCGACTGCCTTCGGCTCAGGTCATGATCCTGGAGTTCCAGGATCGAGTCCCGCATCAGGCTCCCAGCTCCACGGGGAGTCTGCTTCTCCCTCTGACCTTCTCCTCACTCATGCTCTCTCTCACTGTCTCTCTCTCTCTCAAATAAATAAATAAAATGTTAAAAAAAAAAAGACATAGACTGTCAAAAGATAAGAAAAATATAACCTAACTAATGTCTTATTTACCAGAAACCCACTTTAAATATAAAGACACAGAAATTAAAAGTAAATGGATGGAAAAAAAAATAGCAGTAATCAAAAGAAAATAGCTATATTATTTTTAGATAAAGCAGACTTCAAAGTAAGGAGAGTAATCAAGTATAAAGAGGATATTACATAATGATAAGAGGTCAGTTCCCCAAGAAGACATAACAATTCTTAACATGTATGCACTTAACACTTGATCTACATGAGGCAAAAACTGATAGAATTGCAAAGAAAAATAGAAGAATCCACTACCATAATTGGATGTTTCCACACCCTTCTCTCAGAAGCAGATCCAACAGGCAGAAACACCACCATCAATCAAATGGATGTAATTGAGATCCATAGACTACGTCATATAACAATAGCAGAATACACATTTTTCTCAAGCTCACATGGAATATTCACATTCTGGGCCATTAGACACACCTAAACATATTTAAAATAATAGAAATCATACAATATCTGTTTTCCAACAACAATGTAATTCAACTGGAAATCAATAACATAAGCTAACTAGAAAATTCCCCAAAACATGGCAATCAAACAACACACATCTAAATAACAGAGGAGTCAAAAAAGATATGCCAAGAAAACTTTAAAATATTTTGCAGATGAGGGGCGCCTGGGTGGCTCAGTGGGTTAAAGCCTCTGCCTTTGGCTCAGGTCATGATCCCAGGGTCCTGGGATTGAGCCCCACATCGGGCTCTCTGCTCAGAAGGGAGCCTGCTTCCTCCTCTCTCTCGGCCTGCCTCTCCACCTACTTGTGATCTCTGTCTGTCAAATAAATAAATAAAATCTTAAAAAAATATATTTTGCAGATGAAAACAACTTACTAACATCTGTAAGATGAAGTTAAAGCAGTACTTAGAAGGAATGTTATAGCATTGAACATATATATAAGAAAAGACAAAAGATCTAAAATTAATAATTATGTTTCCACCTTAGAAACTAGAAAAAGAAATGAATATTAAATACAAAGTCACCAGAAGAAAAGAAATAATGAAAATTAGAGCAGAAAGCAACAAAACTGAAAACAGGAAAACAATACAGAAAATCAACAAAACCAAAAGATGACTCTTTGAAAAGATCAATAAAATCAACAAGCCTCTAGCCAAGCTAAAAAAAAAAAAAAGAGAGAGGACACTAGTTACTAATATCAGACATGAAGGACAGGACATTGCTACAGATCTCATGGACATTAAAAGGATAATAAAGAGTGGGTATGGGTGGCTTAGTCAGTTAAGCAACCAACTCTTAATCTCAGCTCAGGTGTTGATCTCAGGGTCATGAATTCAAGCCCCCAAAAGGATAATAAAGGGATACTATGAACAACTCTGTGCCCACAAATTCAAAAACATAGATGAGATGGACCAATTCCTTAAAAACCAGTGGAAAAACTCACAGAAGAAGAAATGATGTCCAGATATGTTCACTGGTAAATTCTGCTAAACCATTAAGGAAGAAATTTAATCAATTCTCTACATTTTTGGGTCCCTGTGTGGCTCAGTTGGTTAAGCATCTGCCTTCAGCCCAGGCCATGATCCCAGTGTTTTGCAATCAAGTCCTGCATTGGGCTCCCTGCTTTTCCCTCTGCCTGATGCTCTCTCTCTTTCTCTCTGACAAATAAATAAATAAAATCTTTTTAAAAAATTCTCTACACTCATTTTCACAGAATAGAAGCAGAGAGAAAATATTCCCTAACTCATTCTATGAGGTCCACATTATGCAAATATCAAAACTAAAAGCAGTAAAACTATAAACCAGTATCTTTTATGAACATGGTAAAAAAAATTCTCAACAAAATATTAGTAAATTTACTTCAAAAAATTATAAGGGGCACCACGGTGTTTCAGTCAGTTAAGTATCTAAACCTTGGTTTCAGCTCAGGTCAGGGTCTCAGGGTCCTGGATCAAGCCCCACATTAGGCTTTGCGTTCAGCAGGGAGTTGGTTTGAGGACTTTCTCTCTCTCTTTCTGGCCCTACCACCCTCTCCACCCCAGTTCATGTTCCTCTCTCTCTCTCTCTCTCTCAAATAAATAAATAATGTTTTTTAAAGTATAAAGAAATGACACACCAAAACAAAGCGAGAGTTACCCAGGTTGCAAAGTGGGTTTAATATTCAAATATCAATTAATGTAATCTACCACATCAGTAGAATAAAAAAAAAATCACCAATCATATCAATCAAGAAAAAACATTTGACAAAATCAACACTGAATACTGTAAACTACAGGAATAGAGGGAAACTTTCTCAACTTGATAAGACAATCTACAAAAACCTACAACTGGCATCTTACCTGATCATGAGAAACTTAGAAGTTTTCCACTAAGATCAGTTACAAGGCAAGAATGTCCCCTTTCACCACTCCTTTTCAATATTCTATTAGAAATACTTGCTAATGCAATAAGGCAAAAGAAAGCAAACAAAACTGTACACATTAGGAAGGAAGATATAAAACTGCCATTGTTTGTAAATTACATAATCATCTATGTAAAAATCTGAAAGAATGGACAATAAAACCCTTGAGCTAACAGATGATTATACCAAGTTTTCAGGTTACACACTAAAGATCTCCAGCCATCTGTGCACTAGGGGCCACCTCAAGAAAAGGGTATGTAACGTGTGGGCAAAAATGAACAGGCTGAGTTGGAAAGACTTGGAGCTGCCCTAATGCCCCAATGCATACTAAAGCCAGAATATTTCTGCTTTTATCAATAAATCAGAGCGCAGTTACAGTGCTTTTCCCACTCTCTCAAGAAACAAGAAAAAACTTATTTTCTTGCCCTTTCTTGGAGGAGGACAGGCAATACAATGCTCACTTAAGTATCAAGACTTAGGTTTCCAGATCAAAAAATAAGGTCCAAATGTTGTTAATGAAATATAAAATTTTCATGTTGACCATAAGGTGGACTTGAAAGGAGAAGATCATGGAGCATGGGATGATTCATCTTATATTTCTAAGGAAAATAAAACCTTATCTAGAGAAGTAAAATGGATACTATCAATATTATTCTTCCCACCTTCCCTATACTACACAGGCTATCGCTAGACCTGTCTCCTCTCCTTCTTTAGAATTCTCTCCTCTTTTGAAGCACCCAAGAAATTAGATAGAGGTGAAAAGTTTCAGAGGATGCCAGAAATATGAAATGCTTAAATAAGAATGTACTTGAATCTTGATCATTTCTTTAAGGAAAGATAATTCCTCCCAGGAAATGTCCCATGCAGGGAAGCCCTGTTCACTTAAAAGTCAAAATAGGTGCTACTGGGAACTGGTAGGAGGAAGTCTTCTTTCATGGTCATTGTGATCATGGGCATCACATTCATTGTGGAGCACTGAAAAATAAGAAGCATCCACCCAAAGATAACCACAGGTTTCAGGCCATGAGGAACCACCAGTATAGATGATGTAGCTTATGACCCAGCCAAAGAGTACGATTGATTATTCAGATTTACATACTTATTTCCAACTAAGGTAGCTACACATGCAACCTATGGGAAAAGAAAAGAAAACACCTATACCAATGGTACATACATTTCCCTTGGACATGACATTGAAGTTGTGGTTCATTTTATTTTTCTTTTTTGTTTATGGGAGGCCAATTGTACCAAGATCATTAGTTCTTACAAAAGACTTCCCCTTATCTGTTGCATTGCCTTGTCAAAAATTAATTGACTGTATATGTATGGGTCCATTTCTGGATTCTTTATTCTGTTAACTTTTTAAAGTGTAACCACTGGAAAATTTAAAATGAGATATGCGGCCCTCATTTCATTTCTGTTGGCCAGAATGTTCCAGTCAGTCCCAGGCTGCGGGCTCCCCTGGGGAATTTATTTATTTATTATTCATTGGAATTCTGCCAAAGACTAAAGAATGAAAAGTACTTTGAAAACCCCTATACTATATATACCATCTTCCCTTTCTGTGGATAATGGCACTAAGTACAATTTGAAAATTCCATCAGACTTATTTGAAATAGAGGTATAAAATCAATGGCAAATGTCATCCTGAATCAAAGCCTAAAATACAGACTGATTAGTGTAAAGGGATTATCTGTAATTCAACACTGCATCTTAGTGAGATGAATGATAGCATCTGTTAATAATTATGAACCAGCTGGGTAGGAGAAATAATAGAAATCCATAACACACAATATCTTTAAGCAACACAATGGAGATATTTTGCTAGATGCTGAATCAATAGATAAATGACTTTTAATACAGGATCTATTAATAGGCCTTTAAATGGTTATTGTATGGCATGGACAAAAAGAATGTGTTTTCATGAACAGTACCAAGCTCAGCGAAGAGCTGCGAAGGATATTCACCTAACCTTATTATAATGTTTATTTTCTGTACAGACACAGATGGTAAATGACATTCTTTTTTTTTGGAGGGGGGGTAAATGACATTCTTATGCTCAGTATATTTCAGTTGTTATAGTCAAACATTTACAAAACACAAAGCAAATTCCTTAGGAAACCATTAAGGTAGTACAACAATTCATTAATAATAATTAATGAATTAATATTAGTAAAAGTAATTTGAACAATTTCTGATCTATAGAAACACTATACAAGTGTTTGACAAAATAAAAATAACTATGTTAGGGATACTTCTATATTGACATCCCACTATGGCTGTGGCATAATTTTGATGTATGATATATCACAATGTCTAAAAAGTTAGGTATAATATTTTTAGCCTTTTTTTCTCCCACTTATAGCAACATAGCAGAATGTAACTGAGTTAATTATTTTATTTAACAAATATTTATTAAGCACTTATTATATACCAGGTATTGTTCTGAGGACTAGAGATGTAGTAATAAGATAAAACACAAGATCCTACTCTTCTAGGGAGGGAATCTTCAACTAGGGAAGGAATATAATCAGGAGACAATTTACCAGAGTAATTTCAGACATTGATAAGAATCTTAAAAAAAATCAAATAAGGTATTGTAATAGTAATGGGACACTGAAGTTAATGGTATACTAACATCAAAACAAATTTATAAAATAATTTCTTTTGTAAAATAGAAGCCAGCTAATTTTTCATGTTTTACTTTTAATCACTCTATTTTTTTTTAGATTTTATTTATTTATTTGACAGAGAGAGATCACAAGTAGGTGGAGAGGTAGGCAGAGAGAGAGGAGAAAGCAGGCTCCCAGCTGAGCAGGGAGCCCGATGCCAGGCTTGATCCCAGACCCTGAGATCATGACCTGAGCTGAAGGCAGAGGCTTAACCCACTGAGCCACCCAGGCGCCCCTCTAATCACTCTTGGTCACAGCAAAAATAAAAATTTCATTCAGTCTCTTGAACATCCTACCGTACTATGCACCTTTCACATAGTTTACTCTCCCCCATCTCTGAAACCACCCATATCATGGCAAGCACACCCTGTCACTTTAACTTTAGCAGAAGAGAACATGCTTCCTCCCTTCCTTTGCCTATGTTAAATATACCCATTGCTGAGACCATTACTTTGAGTAGGGAAGAAACTGCTGCTTCCCAGTCTAGTCAGTTCTTAGTGACAGCATGGAGCTTAGTCTGAATCATGCCTTTAATCAGCAAACTAGACCACCCGGAGCCACAGCTCCTCTATCTGGCTCATGTACTCCAGGAGGCAATATTATTCTGCCTTAGTCATCTCAGAGCCAGGTGCCAGGCAACTAAGGACTGCTAGGACAGCTTGCGGTCTGCTGAAATTACTCAAATTAACCAATCCTAAATTGTCTACTCTGCCCTGCCTTGCTTTTCTTACAGAAACTCCAATTAAGGCCATGGAGTAGGCCCCTCGTTGTTGCCCCTTCCTCTTCCTGACCAACACTGATGCTTCCTCATGTGGCCCTGTCTGGGGACACAAGTCTCCAGTTCCTAGGACTTGTGAGTATAATACACTTTGGTCTTTTGAGCCTCTCCTTTGTCTCCTCTGGGGGCTGCATATGACTGACCATCACCTAGGGAGACACAGAACAGGTTGTTATATGCCTAGATCCACATTGCCCTTTCCTAACATTTAGTTTTCTACCATTATGTAAAAACAACTTTCTTTGAAGTCTGTCTTGTCCAGTTTTATAACCTCTGATGGCTCCTTATTTGTTATTTTACTTACAGTTCAGTTCCCTGTATTTAAAGACGTAGTTATCACCTGGCCCACAGTCTTCCTTTCTACACCAAATGACACCATTTTCCTGAATGACTTCAATGTCCTTAAAGATGATGTATTCATCATCCCAGCCTCATAACACTGTGTACTCAACTCAAATGACATTCATTTCATTTCAAATGACATGCCATTTCAGGCATATACAAATAAGATCATATTCTAGGCCTCATTATCACAAGAAATGATTGTTCTTGTGGAATACAAAGCTTCAATTTTAATTCCCTCCTTATAACTTACTATCTTCACAACTTTGTCACTATCTCCCACCCACTGTCTTGTTGCTGTCTTCATGAAGTTTTCCAATTCTTTAATGAAAATTTCTCCCAATTTATCAATCCCTATTTTCATTATCTTCTCATTCAACCTAAAAAGATTATCATAACATTAAGTATCCCTTTACCCATGTCCACAACTAATTTATCCCTTGATCTTTAGCTGAATTCATTAGAGAAAACACCTACTTTACATCACTAATTGAGCCTGCCACACAATCTAGAAAAGCTACACAACTGTGAGAGATGGTGTCTCTCAATATTGTGGTTGCCAACCCTACCGAGATCTCATGTTGATCTGATATGCCTGTATCTGTGTATCTGTTCCAGTTCCTATATCATTCGAGTCAAAACCTCCCTGTCTCTTTAAGTTCCCAAGCCTACTACCTACTTTCATTCCCCCCTACCTTCGCAGTTAAAACCCTTCAACACCCTGCCTCCCTATCTACAAAGAGAACTTATTTCCCCTGCATCCATCTTCCTCTTATCCTTGTTCAGGTTTTCTCAAGGACTTCTCAATCTTTTCACTGATCTCACTGCCTTCCCTAGTTTTGCTCAACTTCAAGCCAGTTTCCATACATCTGCAAGCCGATGACTACATGTCACAGTATAAAAGAGATACCCCTGTTTTGAATCCTACAGTTACTCGCTACCTTCACATTAAAGTTCAATAGCCCTCCAATGATGAACCCTCCCTCCTGTTAAGCCTCATTTTTTGCCTCTATATTCACCTTCCCCCAACTTGGTCTAAGAGGCCTGTGGTCCAGCTGTACTGGCATGGTTGTATTATCCTGTTCCTATCATGTCCTCTTGATTTTCCCTTCTTCATACACACTACTCCCTCAGCTTTGTCAACTGGTAAACTCCTATTCAACTTTCAAGATTCTCCACAAGGAAGTCTTAACTGATCCCTATCTGCCCTTTCAGACAGGTTAGGCATATTTTTTGTGTGTGTATTTCACATCACAAACCTTAACCCATTTTCTCTTAATAATCGCTACCTTTCTTCCTTCCTTCTACATGAAGTACCTTCTGAGGAAAATCCATTTCATCTGTGAGTCTCCATGACCTATACAGTGTGAAAGAAAATAATTATTTAACAACTACTTCTGACAATTTTCATATGAACAAAACTTTTTCACCTGTTTATTTAGATAAAATGTGTGATCTTATTACTTTATATTGCTCCACATTTTTGGAACTTTTATGTTAAAACCCACCTGAGGAAAACTTTATTTATAAGTTAATGCATATTTTCATTTCAAATTTCACTTTGCTCAAAAAGATAATGGTGAGGGGTGCCTGGGTGGCTCAGTGGGTTAAACCTCTGCCTTTTGCTCAGGTCATGGTCTCAGGGTCCTGGGATTGAGCCCTGCACTAGGCTCTCTGCTCAGTGGGGAGCCTGCTTCCCCCTCCTCTCTCTGCCTGCCTCTCTGCCTACTTCTGATCTCTCTCTCTGTCAAATAAATAAATAAAATCTTTTAAAAATATTAAAAGATAATGGTGAAAATAACAAATAATCTAGTGCACTTATCACTATTCTTTAATAACCACTGTTTGCCAGCCATTAAATGATCTTATGTACTTGGCTTCTCTAGAATATTATTTTAAATTAAAATAATAACATAGCTTTTTTTGTTTTTTAACACTTGTGGGTGGCAGTCAATGTTAGTCTGTATGTCGTGGAGGGAGCAAGGTAAATAGGGACAGGATAAGTAAATCAATAGAGCAGAATTACCATTAACTAATGATTTTAGCTCTGTGATATTTAATACAATAGCTTTTAGCCACATGAGTCAACTTAATTTTTAATTAACTAAAATTAAAAATCCAGTTCTTCAGACATACTAGCCATATTTCCCAGGATCAATAACTACATGTGGCCAGTGGTTGCCCTACTTTACTGTGCAGGTCATTGCTGTCATCACAGAAATTTCTACTCAACAGTGCTGCTCCAGCTAAACTGAATTCTATATCATAATGGACAGTTATCTATGAAGACATAAATTGAGACAAAATTAAATCCTAGGTTTTTGCTACTTAATATATCTGCAAGTAAAATTAATAAAATCATTTTCTTAAAGTTAGTAGTGTCATCTCTAATTGTAAACAGCCAAATTCTTCAGGCAGTTATCTGTAAGCTTTTTATGGAAAACACTTGACATTACAGATTCAGAGGTTAATTCTCCCATCAGTGCATGCATAAATCTTTTATAAATGTTAATAGGAGAATGTTAATGAAAAACCTCTAAAATCGACATGAGAATAGTTACTTTACTACGAAAATCTATTTTCTCTTCATTTGGACCTATTAACTGGAAATTATACTTAGCATTTACACAATTTTAATTTCTTACTTATAATTAAATAAAATATATTTTTAATGTCTTAACCCTGTGTCTATTTTTCTTCTGTAGTTCAAAATTTGGGATGATGTATGAAAAATTGAGAATATTGCCCTAAAAATTCATTTAACAGTTTAATAATTCCACTTAACCTCATATTTGTTTAGTTTTCTGGTTTTCTTTTTTTCATAAATGATTAGCCATACAAAATATTCCTGATAAAAGCAATGCTCTTTCTCTACAAAATGTGATTCACAGAGGTAATGAGGAGAAATGCTGACTTTCTGTGAAGTTCAGTTTTGACCTACCTCTCCTGTCCTAATCTGTACTGCATCTTGGTCATATATACACACGTAACATAAAAGATGAGAGCTCATAGGAATTAAAAATAATTTATCTCAAAATGAATACTACATTGAGATAAAGCACACATGTTCACGGACATAGTTCAAAGCTCTGATCGTGTGATGCTGAGATGCTGAGTGCAGGTCCCAGGAAAGGAGAATGGTAGTGTACTCTTGCCACTCAGGGTGTGTGCTCCCTCTATCACAGCTTGCTGTAAACAAATGTTGAATGCTATTTTCACTTTGTACATTTTTATACAAAAGGGAAAATTCTTTTTAGATTTCTTTCAGTTAGTGGAAACAGATACCAATGTAGATCTTCCATAAAAAGGAAGTGGTCTAATGCAATCTTTCAAGAAGGAGGGAACACCTATAATAGCACAGAGGAGATGGATGGCAGCAAAGCTCTACTAGGCTAAGGAAAATGATACCAGGCTTGACACCAGACTTGAGTCCAGAGGAACAAAGGAAAGCCAGAAATGATAAATAAAATAAATATAGAAAAAACTATATATACTGGCTCTCCTTTCCTTTCTCATATTCTTTAAAAGGGATAAGATTATGTAAAGTAATAATTACAATAATGTATTGTAATATCTATAGATATAATGTAACAATAATATTATAAAAAAGAGGAAAAAAGATCAGAGTCAAGATGGCGGAGAAGTAGCAGGCTGAGACTACTTCAGGTAGCGGGAGATCAGCTAAATAGCTTATCTAAAGATTGCAAACACCTACAAATCCAACGGGAGATCGAAGAGAAGAACAGCAATTCTAGAAACAGAAAATCAACCACTATCTGAAAGGTAGGACTGGCGGAGAAGTGAATCCAAAGCAACGGGAAGATAGACCACGGGGGGAGGGACCGGCTCCCGGCGAGCGGCGGAGCAACGGAGCACAAAATCAGGACTTTTAAAAGTCTGTTCCGCTGAGGGACATCGCTCCAGAGGCTTAACTGGGGTGAAACCCAGGCGGGGTCAGCGCGGCCTCAGGTCCCACAGGGTCACAGAAGGATCGGGGGTGTCTGAGTGTCGCAGAGCTTACCGGTATTGGAACAGGGAAGCCGGCTACAGAGACAGAGCCGAGGAGTGATCTCTCAGCTCCGGGTTGCCTTGAACCGGTCACAGGCTTGGTCAGCTCAGAGCGCGGCCGAAGACCAGGGTGACGGGAGTAATTGGGCGCTGTTCTCTGAAAGCGCACTGAGGAGTGGGGCCCCGGGCTCTAGGCTCCTCCGGGCCGGAGACCGGGAGGCCGCCATCTTCATGCCAGTCTTCCAGAACTCTACGGAAAGCGCTCAGGGAACAAAAGCTCCCGAAAGCAAACCCAGCAAACCCCAGCAGATTACTCAGCCCGGCCCCGGGTAAGGGCGGTGCAACTCAGCCTGGGGCAAAGACGCTTGAGAATCGCTACAACAGGGCCCTCCCCCAGAAGATCAACAGGAAACCCAGCCATGACCAAGTTCACCTACCCAGGAGAGCAGTTTCAATACCAAGGAGAGCGGCAGAATTCCAGAAGAGAAGAAAGCAAAGCATGGAACTCATGGCTTTCTCCCCATGATTCTTTAGCCTTGCAGTTAATTTAATTTTTTTTTCTTTTTCAATTTTTTTTCTCTTCTTCTGCTAAATTTTTTTAACATTTACCGTTTTCTTTTTTAACGTTTTTTAAATAGTTTATCTAATATATATATATATATACATATATATATATATATATATATATATATATATTTTCCTTTTTATATTTTCTATCGGCTTTCTTTTTTTAATAGTTTCTTTTTTTTTTTTTCTTTCTGAACCCTTTTTTATCCCCCTTCTCCCCCCTCACAATTTGGGATCTCTTCTGATTTGGCTAAAGCATATTTTCCTGGGGTTGTTGCCACCCTTTTAGTATTTTACTTGCTCCTTCATATACTCTTATCTGGACAAAATGACAAGGCGGAAAAATTCACAACAAAAAAAAGAACAAGAAGCAGTACCAAAGGCTAGGGACCTAATCAATACAGACATTGGTAATATGTCAGATCTAGAGTTCAGAATGATGATTCTCAAGGTTCTAGCCGGGCTTGAAAAAGGCATAAAGATATTAAAGCAACCCTCTCGGGAGATATAAAAGCCCTTTCTGGAGAAATAAAAGAACTAAAATCTAACCAAGTTGAAATCAAAAAAGCTATTAATGAGGTGCAATCAAAAATGGAGGCTCTCACTGCTAGGATAAATGAGGCAGAAGAAAGAATTAGCGATATAGAAGACCAAATGACAGAGAATAAAGAAGCTGAGCAAAAGAGGGACAAACAGCTACTGGACCACGAGGGGAGAATTCGAGAGATAAGTGACACCATAAGACGAAACAACATTAGAATAATTGGGATTCCAGAAGAAGAGGAAACAGAGAGGGGAGCAGAAGGTAAGTTGGAGAGAATTTCCCCAATATGGCAAAGGGAACAAGCATCAAAATCCAGGAGGTTCAGAGAACCCCTCTCAAAATCAATAAGAATAGGTCCACACCCCATCACCTAATAGTAAAATTTACAAGTCTTAGTGACAAAGACAAGATCCTGAAAGCAGCCTGGGAAAAGAAGTCTGTAACGTACAATGGTAAAAATATTAGATTGGCAGCAGACTTATCCACAGAGACCTGGCAGGCCAGAAAGAGCTGGCATGATATATTCAGAGTACTAAATGAGAAAAACATGCAGCCAAGAATACTATATCCAGCTAGGCTATCATTGAAAATAGAAGGAGAGATTAAAAGCTTCCAGGACAAACAAAAACTGAAAGAATTTGCAAATACCAAACCAGCTCTACAGGAAATATTGAAAGGGGTCCTCTAAGCAAAGAGAGACCCTAAAAGTAGTAGATCAGAAAGAAACAGAGACAATATACAATAACAGTCACCTTACAGGCAATACAATGGCACTAAATTCATATCTCTCAATACTTACCCTGAATGTTAATGGGCTAAATGCCCCAATCAAAAGACACAGGGTATCAGAATGGATAAAAAAACAAAAACCATCTATATGTTGCCTACAAGAAACTCATCTTAAACCCGAAGACACCTCCAGGTTTAAAGTGAGGGGGTGGAAAAGAATTTACCATGCTAATGGACATCAGAAGAAAGCAGGAGTGGCAATCCTTATATCAGATCAATTAGATTTTAAGCCAAAGACTATAATAAGAGATGAGGAAGGACACTATATCATACTCAAAGGAACTGTCCAACAAGAAGATCTAACAATTTTAAATACCTATGCCCCTAACGTGGGAGCAGCCAACTATATAAACCAATTAATAACAAAATCAAAGAAACACATCAACAATAATACAATAATAGTAGGGGATTTTAACACTCCCCTCACTGAAATGGACAGATCATCCAAGCAAAAGATCAACAAGGAAATCAAGGCCTTAAATGACACACTGGACCAGATGGACATCACAGATATATTCAGAACATTTCATCCCAAAGCAACAGAATACACATTCTTCTGTAGTGCACATAGAACATTCTCCAGAATAGATCACATTCTTGGTCCTAAATCAAGTCTCAACCGGTATCAAAAGGCTGGGATCATTCCCTGCATATTTTCAGACAATGCTCTAAAGCTAGAACTCAATAACAAGAGGAAATTTGGAAAGAACCCAAATACATGGAGACTAAACAGCATCCTTCTAAAGAATGAATGGGTCAACCAGGAAATTAAAGAAGAATTGAAAAAATTTATGGAAACAAATGATAATGAAAACACAACGGTTCAGAATCTGTGGGACACAACAAAGGCAGTCCTGAGAGGAAAATATATAACGGTACAAGCCTTTCTCAAGAAACAAGAAAGGTCTCAGGTACACAACCTAACCCTACACCTAAAGGAGCTGGAGAAAGAACAAGAACGAAACCCTAAACCCAGCAGGAGAAGAGAAATCATAAAGATCAGAGCAGAAATCAATGAAATAGGAACCAAAAAAACAATAGAACAAATCAACGAAACTAGGAGCTGGTTCTTTGAAAGAATTAATAAGATTGATAAACCCCTGGCCAGACTTATCAAAAAGAAAAGAGAAAGGACCCAAATAAATAAAATCATGAATGAAAGGGGAGAGATCACAACGAACACCAAAGAAATACAGACAATTATAAGAACATACTATGAGCAACTCTACGCCAAAAAATTGGACAATCTGGAAGAAATGGATGCATTCCTAGAGACATATAAACTACCACAACTGAACCAGGAAGAAATAGAAAGCCTCAACAGACCCATAACCAGTAAGGAGATTGAAACAGTCATCAAAAATCTCCAAACAAACAAAAGCCCAGGGCCAGACAGCTTCCCGGGGGAATTCTACCAAATATTTAAAGAAGAACTAATTCCTATTCTCCTGAAACTGTTCCAAAAAATAGAAATAGAAGGAAAACTTCCAAACTCATTTTATGAGGCCAGCATCACCTTGATCCCAAAACCAGACAAGGATCCCATCAAAAAAGAGAACTACAGACCAATATCCTTGATGAACACAGATGTAAAAATTCTCGCCAAAATACTAGCCAATAGGATTCAACAGTACATTAAAAGGATTATTCACCACGACCAAGTGGGATTTATTCCAGGGCTGCAAGGTTGGTTCAACATCCGCAAATCAATCAATGTGATACAACACATTAATAAAAGAAAGAACAAGAACCATATGATACTCTCCATAGATGCTGAAAAAGCATTTGACAAAGTACAGCATCCCTTCCTGATCAAAACTCTTCAAAGTGTAGGGATAGACGGCACATACCTCAATATTATCAAAGCCATCTATGAAAAACCCACCGCAAATATCATTCTCAATGGAGAAAAACTGAAAGCTTTTCCGCTAAGGTCAGGAACACGGCAGGGATGTCCGTTATCACCACTGCTATTCAACATAGTACTAGAAGTCCTAGCCTCAGCAATCAGACAACAAAAGGAAATTAAAGGCATCCAAATCGGCAAAGAAGAAGTCAAACTATCACTCTTTGCAGATGATATGATACTATATGTGGAAAACCCAAAAGACTCCACTCCAAAACTGTTAGAACTTGTACAGGAATTCAGTAAAGTGTCAGGATATAAAATCAATGCACAGAAATCAGGTGCATTTCTCTACCCCAACAACAAGACAGAAGAAAGAGAAATTAAGGAGTCCGTCCCATTTACAATTGCACCCAAAACTATAAGATACCTAGGAATAAACCTAACCAAAGAGACTAAGAATCTATACACAGAAAACTATAAAGTACTCATGAAAGAAATTGAGGAAGACACAAAGAAATGGAAAAATCTTCCATGCTCCTGGATTGGAAGAATAAATATTGTGAAAATGTCTATGCTACCTAAAGCAATCTACACATTTAATGCAATTCCTATCAAAGTACCATCCATTTTTTTCAGAGAAATGGAACAAATAATCCTAAAATTTATATGGAACCAGAAAAGACCTCGAATAGCCAAAGGAATATTGAGAAAGAAAGCCAAAGTTGGTGGCATCACAATTCCGGACTTCAAGCTCTATTACAAAGCTGTCATCATCAAGACAGCATGGTACTGGCACAAAAACAGACACATAGATCAATGGAACAGAATAGAGAGCCCAGAAATGGACCCTCAACTCTATGGTCAACTCATCTTCGACAAAGCAGGAAAGAATGTCCAATGGAAAAAAGACAGCCTCTTCAATAAATGGTGTTGGGAAAATTGGACAGCCACATGCAGAAAAATGAAAATGGATCATTTCCTTACACCACACACGAAAATAGACTCAAAATGGATGAAGGATCTCAATGTGAGAAAGGAATCCATCAAAATCCTTGAGGAGAACACAGGCAGCAACCTCTTCGACCTCAGCCGCAGCAACATCTTCCTAGGAACATCACCAAAGGCAAGGGAAGCAAGGGCAAAATGAACTATTGGGATTTTATCAAGATCAAAAGCTTTTGCACAGCAAAGGAAACAGTGAACAAAACCAAAAGACAACTGACAGAATGGGAGAAGATATTTGCAAATGACATATCAGATAAAGGGCTAGTGTCCAAAATCTATAAAGAACTTAGCAAACTCAACACCCAAAGAACAAATAATCCAATCAAGAAATGGGCAGAGGACATGAGCAGACATTTCTGCAAAGAAGACATCCAGATGGCCAACAGACACATGAAAAAGTGCTCCATATCACTCGGCATCAGGGAAATACAAATCAAAACCACAATGAGATATCACCTCACACCAGTCAGAATGGCTAAAATTAACAAGTCAGGAAATGACAGATGCTGGCGAGGATGCGGAGAAAGGGGAACCCTCCTACACTGTTCGTGGGAATGCAAGCTGGTGCAACCACTCTGGAAAACAGCATGGAGGTTCCTCAAAATGAGAAAATAGAGCTACCCTATGACCCAGCAATTGCACTGCTGGGTATTTACCCTAAAGAGACAAACGTAGTGATCCGAAGGGGCACGTGCACCTGAATGTTTATAGCAGTAATGTCTACAATAGCCAAACTATGGAAAGAACCTAGATGTCCATCTACAGACGAATGGATAAAGAAGATGTGGTATATATACACAATGGAATACTATGCAGCCATCAAAAGAAATGAAATCTTGCCATTTGCGATGACGTGGATGGAACTAGACGGTATCATGCTTAGCGAAATAAGTCAATCGGAGAAAGACAACTATCATATGATCTCCCTGATATGAGGGAGAGGAGATACAACATGGGGGGTTAAGGGGGTAGAGGAGAATAAATGTAACAAGATGGGATTGGGAGGGAGACAAACCATAAGTGACTCTTAATCTCACAAAACAAACTGAGGGTTGATGGGAGGAGGGGGGTTGGGAGAGGGGGGGAGGGGTTATTGGGATATTGGGAAGGGTATGTGCTATGGTGAGTGCTGTGAAGTGTGTAAACCTGGCGATTAGCAGACCTGTACCCCTGGGGATAAAAATATATGTTTATAAAAAATAAAATTAAAATAAAATCGGAAAAGAGAATAGAGCTATATAGAAGTACTATTTCTATTTCTCACAGGAGTTTAAGATACATGATAGGACCTGAAACAACCACTAAGGAAATGATTAAAAAAAAATCATTAAGGAAGTTAAAATGCTATATTAAAAATATTTATTCAACACAAAAGAAAAGAGTAAAGAAGAAATAGCAGAACAAAAAAGACATGAGACATGTAGAAAACAAAAAGCAAAATTGCAGATATAGATCCAACAATATCAATAACAACATTAAATATGAATGCATTAAATAACCCAATTAAAAGACAGGTTATCCAACTGGATAAAAGCAAAAAAAAAAAAAATAAGATACAACTATATGCTATTTAAAAGACACACACTTCATTTTAATTTTTATTAAAAAAGACACATTTTAAATTCAAAGATAGAAAGAGATTGCAAGAATAGAAAATGACATATCATGCAAACAACTACCATAAAAAAGGTGGAGGATTATACTAACAACAGACAAAATAGATTTTAAAAAATGCTACCAGTTTAAATGAGAGGCATTTTGTAATGATAAAAGGGTCAATCCATCAGGAAGATATAACAATCATAAAATATGTGAGCCTAATAGAGCACCAATGTACATGAAGGAAAAAGTGACAACAATGAAGGGAGATAAAGGCAATTCAATAACAATAGTTGGATAATAGTTGGAGATTTCAATACCTCACTTCCAGTAAAATCGATAGAACAGCTAAGTGGAAGATCAACAAGGAAATAGAAGAATTAAACAACACTATAAGCCAACTAGCTCTAATAGAGATCAACAGAATATTTCACCAAACTATGGCAGTATATATTCTTCTCAAGTGCACATGGCTCATTCTCCAAAAACAGACCATATGCTAGTCCATAAAACAAATATCTATAAATGCAAAAAGACTGAAATAGTAAAAATGTGTTCTCTGACCTTAATGGAATGAAATTAAAAATCAATAAAAGAAAGAAATTTGGCAAACTCACAAATATACTGAAATTAGACAATATGCTTCTAAAATAACCAACTGGTAAAAGAAGTAATCAACAATGGGAAAATAGAAAATATTTTTAGGTGAATTAAAATGAAGATACAACATACCCAAACTTATGGTATGCAGCGAAAGCAACAGTGTTTAGAAAGCAATTTACAGCTGTGAACACTTACATTTTTAAAAAGAACAAAAATCTCTAATCAATAACCTAATCTTCCACCTTAAGAAACTGGAAAAAAAGACAAAACCTAATGCAAGGAAAAGAAAGTGAATAACAAAAATTAGAGTGGAGACTGATGAAACAGAAAATAGTCAAACAATAGACAAAATGAATGAAACCAAAAGGTTCTTTGAAAAAGAACATAATTGACAAAGCATTACCTAGATTGATAAAGAAAAACAGAGAGAAGACTCAAATGATAGACATAAATGCAGCAGGGGTCACCACTACTGACCTTATAGACATACAAAAGATTAAAATGAATACTCTGAATAATTATATGCCTACAAATTACGTAGGTGAAATGGACAAATTCCTAGAAATACACAAACTACTTAAATTGTCTCAAAGATTAGCAATCTGAATAGACCTATAAGAGGTAAACATATTGAATTAGCAATCAAAACTACCATAAAGGAAAGCCTGTGCTCATATGGTTCACTTCCCAACTCTTTCTATGAGGCCAATATTACCCTGGTCTGAATTCTATTTATATGAAAAGTACAGAATACGGAAATCGACTGAGCTGTAAAAGTAGTTTAGTGGTTGGTGAGGGGGCTGAGAGGAATGGAGAAATAGAGTCATAGTTAAAGGGGATGGGGCTTCTCTTTTTTCCTTGCTATATTGACACAATTGACATATAACACTGTATATGTTTAAGATGTACAGTTATGATTTCTTACCCTTATATACTGCAATATGATTGCCACAGTAGAGTTAGTTAACATCTCCATCATTCTTCTTTGTGATGAGAACATTTAAGATCTACTCTTCAGCAACTTTCAAGTGTATAATACAGTAATGTTAACTATAATCACCATGCTATCTAGAACTTATTCAACTTATAACTGGAAGTTTGTTCTTTTTAAGCAACAACCCTCCATTTTCCCTCAACCCCAGCCCCTATTAACTATCATTTTACTCCCTGTTTCTATGAGTTTGGCTTTTTGGATTCCACACATAAGTGATCAAAATCACATAAGTGAATCAAAATACATTTCCTACAAGTGGCAGGATTTCCTTCTTTCTCATGAATAAATTATATATATGTAATTATATACACACCTACCACCTTCTTTGTCCATTTATATGTTGACAGACACTTAAGTTCTTTCCTTATCTTTGCTATTGTGAATAACGCTGAATGAACATGGGAGTGCAGGTATATCTCTTCGAGATCCTGATTTTATTTCCTTTCAATATGTATCTAGAAGTGGATCACATGATAGTTCTATTTTTAACTTTTCGAGAAACTTCCATACTGTTTCCCATAATGGTTTTACCAATTTACAGTCCTACCAAAAGTGCACAGGTGTTTCCTGTACTCCACATCTTTACTTTACTTGTTATCTTTTGTCCTTTTGATAATATCAATTCTAATAGATATGAGTTAATATCTCATTGTCGTTTTGATTTGCATTTCCCTAATGATTAGTGATGCTGAAAATCTTTTCGTGTATCCATTGGCCATGCATATATATTTTCTTTGGGAAAATGTCTATTCAGTTTTTCTGCTCATTTATTAGCCACATTTTTTGTTTTGTTTTTTACTATTGATTTGTATGAGTTTCAACTATATTTTGGATATTAAACGCCTATCAGATATATGACTGGCAAATAGTTTCTCCTATTTTATATGTTTATATACTTTATATGTTTATAAGAATAATTTTAGATTGATTTTTGTTTTTGCTACTTGTGCTTTTTGTGTCATATCCAAAAAATTGTTGCTAAGACCAATGTCAAGTAGCTTTTCCTCATGTTTTCATTTAGAAGTTTTATAGTTTCAGACCTTATGTTTAAGTCTTTAATCATCTGCAGTTAATTTTTGTGAGTTGTGTAATTTAGGAATCCAATCTTATTCTTCTGCCTGTGGTTGTCCAGTTTTTCCAGCATCATTTATTAAAGAGGTTATCATTTTCCCATTGAGTATTAGATTTCTTATAAAATATTACTTGACCATATATATGGAGTTTATTTTTGGCCTTTTGATTCTGTTCTATTGATCTAGATCTATTTTTATTCCAGTGCCATATTGTTTATTATAACTTTGTAGTATAGTTTGAAATAAGGAAGTATGATGCCTCCAGCTTTGTTCTTTCTCAGGATTGTTTTAGCTATTCATTCTTTTGTATTCCATACACATTTTAAGATAGTTTTTTTCTATTTCTATGAAAAATGACATTGGGATTTTAATAGGGATTGCACTGAAACTATACATGGTTTTAGGTGGTTTGGTCACTTTAACAATATTGATTTTTCTCTTCTGTGAACATCAAATATCGCTCCACCTATTTTGTGTCTTCTTTAATTTCTTTCATCGTCTTAGAGTTTTTAGTGTATAGATATTTTACCTAGATATTTAAATATATTCGTGTCTTATTGTTTTTGATGCTATTGTACATGAGATTGTTTATTATTTTTAATTCTTTTGTTGTTGGTATATAGAAATGCAATAATTTCTCTATGTAGACTTGGTGTCTTCATCTTTGTTGAATTCACTGATTACCTCTAACAGTTTTTGGTGGAGTGTATAGCATTCCTATATCTAAGATCACATCACCTGTAAACAAAGACAAGTTTACTTCTTCCTTTCTTATTTGGATGCCACTACCCTCCCAACCCATGTTCAGGACACACCTTGCGATTAATCATTTTTAGCCAGAACAAAATGTATCTCCAAACAAGCACAGTCACTACCAAGTGATTGAAACAAGAATTGAAATCTAATTTCCATTTCTAGGATAAAGATCATTCAATTGTGATATTAACTGGAACATGTCTCAGCCAAGAAATGTAAATGAGGTGGAAATTAGGTAGATAAATCGTTTTGGAGACATGATCAAGCATTTGGTACTTAATCTGACTGTCCACAAATAATATGATTTTAAAAATATAATATGGCCCCTACAGCCAACCTGCTCAATAGCTGGCCAATTGCTGTAAGACCAAGACCAGGCAAAAGTGCCTATAAAATGCAACCAGCTCTTTGGCAATTACTGTAGATTAATTCAATTCCAGAATTTGTTTAAAGAATATATTTTACCTTGATCTCAATACTGTGTTGGGTACTTAGGCTTCAACTATGAACAAAACAGTATAATACTTGCCAAATAGATATTTATACTACAGCTACCATGGAGTAAAGACATTAAAGATACTGGTTTTTATACTAGCCCTTTTTCCCCATTACTATTTCTTTATTTTCCATTAATCTCTGGAAAAACTTTTGTTGAATATGTCAGTATGTCTCTGTCTTGATAAGAGAAAATAAGGAGAGATTTGTTACCATAATTGGATCAAAATCTGAAAGTCCCCAGAACACTCCTGATCTGGCATGATGTCCAAATCAAATCATAGAATCCCAAGGGGGTTAAAATTCAAGACAGTGTGAGCACTCGACACTGTGTGCTCCTTTTTTGGGGGAAAATAGTATCTATATCGTTCTCAGTGCCCGGAAACTCTGCTGCAGACATGACAGAATGCTAATTTCTATTTTCTCTACTCAGAAATAGTGACAATGCTGTCATAACAAAGAAGTTCTTAAAATTCAACAATGACTTTGAGAGAGAATGTAATTTGATACTGAATTTATTTCCTAAAAGTAAAGAACTATAAACCTGAAATGAAAAATGTAGCTGAAATACAGCTGAATGTATTCTGAAATGGGAGGCCCTCACTGAAAAAATAGTAAACTAAATTTTAAGGACAAAGATACATTTTTAGATTTTGTAAATTAGGACAAGAATGTAGGTAGGTCAGGAATCTCGGCACAAATAAGAATTATTTTTATTCAGTTATTCCTAGTGATTATAAGGAAAATGGTTCAGGAAGCTTAATTATTTTTAGTGTAGTAGAGTACACTTCAATACAACTTTTTTTAACTTGAATTCTTCCTAAATATACTTCAGAGAATTAGTGTATCTAAGTTTCGTTAGCACTGCAGATGACAATACCTAAATTCTCTAATCTCAGACTATAAGTTCTTTCTACCAGAGAATCTCAGACTATTTAATTGCCCTCATCCTTTTTTTCCTTCTCATACATACAACATTAGCTAAGAACAACAGATACTGTACCATCTTCCAGCCTGTCTGATTCAATAAATACTTGTTAGAAATTGCACTAAATGCTAATGCCTCAGAGATGGTTGATATATATTCCATCTTTGGTACAACATAGGAGAAACATATATAAACCTATATAGTCAGAATCTAATGTAAATGACATAGAATGATTTTCCAGTTCTAAGAGACAAAAGAAGGTAGTTACAGTCATTTATCATCAGGGGAGACGGCACACGAGGTCAAAGAAGTGTGTGTAGGGAAAATAGGGGTGGGAGGGTGGAAATGGTAGGATGAGGAAAGCAGACACAGTAAATACTCTGGCTAAAGGAAGCACTTGTTCAAATATGGTATTTTTTTTTTTTCTAAAGAATTTATTTATTTTGAGTGAGAAAGAGCACCAGGTAGGGGGAAAGGGAGAAGTCAGCTCCCTGATGAGCAGGAAGCCGATGTGGGACTCAGTCCCTGGACCCTGGGATCATGACCTGAGCCAAAAGCAGACATTTAACAGACTGACTCACCCAGCACCCCAAACATAGTATTTCTAAAAGGGAAGAACTCAGGTTTCATCATAGGGAGTGTTAAGCATTACTAATGCTGACATTTAAACATAATATTTAGGTACTGGAGTAGGAGGAGCAGAGAATGCTATGGGATGATGGACTAGGAGAGGCAAGTATCCTCAAAATGGGTGTCCAAATAGCTTTGTGGGGGACAGTGACACCTACACTGAGACCTACTTCCGTGATGGGCACTATTATCCACCCAGATCCCCAGGCTAGATAATAAGTCACCAAAATAACTTGCTTAGATTATTTCAAAGGCATTTGAGATTATCTTGATTCCTTCCACCTTGGTTCATCCAGTTTCAGACTGAATAATCTAAGATATCCAAAAAATATAAATCTTGGCCCAATTAATGACTTTGATAGTGATAGTGTCCAAATTCATAAACATAATTTACAAAGACTTTTGAGATGTGGCTCTGTTTACCTTTCCAGACTCATTTTTGACCTTAGGGCCCTCAGACTCAAAAATCCTGCCATACAGAAGTTCTTTTAATTCCTCAAACATTCCATGCACTGTCTTTGTCCAAGTTTTTTCTCTGTCTGTAACCAGTCCTTCATCACAGAACACAAGGCCTTTCTCTTGTGTAACTCCTACTTACTACTTAGAGGTAATTTCTTCTGCAAAGGAGGTCCTGACTTCCCAGATCCCAATTAATGCCTTTCCTAGTGCTTCTCCCTCAGCATATCCCCCTAGCAGGACCCAACCTGCCTCTGAGAAACAGGGACCACCTCTGTCTTCTTTACTAGTACTTCCAGCTGCCAACACAATACTTGGCTCAGAGGATGGGCTCAATAAATGTTGAATGATGGGTAAAATGTAAAACAGCATAAAATACGTAAAATTAAATATAAGCTCCAATGTAAGTGTTAAATAAGAACTTCCAATACAAACATTTAAATAGTATTAAATCCCAATTTACTTTCTTACCCATTAAAAACTATGTGACTTGGGAACATTATAGATTAATGAAAGTTACATTAGGAAGTCACTGCCACTTTACTAAAGTTAATGTTGAAAATGATCATGCTTTATATTTAAGGTCGAAACCTGGAATCAGTCCTTCCTAATATAGATATCCTTTAATTATATTTATCAAACCTGGGTGAAATATTATGGGAATAAACATTATCCCTATTTTTCAAAAAGAGGAGTGCCAAGAAAACTCATTCATACTCATTCTGAGTTCCCTGAATAATTATTTTTGCAGGAGGTGCAGAAATTTTATTTTACATTTTGCTCTTGGCATTTTTTGAAATCTACCCAATCTGTGAACTGCTTATGAACAAGTCCTAAAGTAAATGATTATCATTTGGCTTTTATCGTTTTCCAGTGTTCCAAAACTTTCATACAAGTATGCTGCCCAGTGCATATTTTTATTATTGCATGTGTTTTATTATAGGCCATTATCTATTTATGGAACTGTCTCACTCGATGGACTGGGTTTTTTAGAACAGACTGCATTTTATTCATTCCCGCCTCCTCAGAGCCCAGCATGATACCTGGCAAATAGTAGGTCCCCAGTACATTCTTGTCAATAGATGATGTTTACTTTACCAATTTTGCAAATCTAGTACTTTGATCATATTAAACACCTTAGTGAATTAGAAGAGTATACTATTTGGTCTTCTAAAATAAAAGTGGAATCGCATTTTCCCCCTGCTGAAAAATCCTTTTCTGGTTCCCTTTGACCTGCAAGATCAAGTCCAATCCCTTCAGCATGCCTGTGAGATACTTCAGGATCTAGCTCCTGCCTCATGTCCTCACTCCTGCCTCTCCTCTGGTCCTGAGCACACCCCAGGATCCATCATTCTGACACACTACACACACATCCTATTCTTCAGCACGACTGGCTGCTTATTTCCTTAACTTACTGCATTGTTTCATTCATTTACATTCATCAAAAAATGATAGATCCTTTTCATTTTATACTGACTCCACATTAAACATTTTACATCTTTTTTTTTTTCATTTGTTTCTTATTGCATTTATCAAGTGCCTAGCATTTAACTCGGGGCTTGGCACATAGTAAATAGCAAATATATGTTGATGACTAAATGAAGAATCCTTAGCAATAAAAATTATTCCCTCACTTCATGGCTAAGTAAATTGATTTAAAGAGAGATGAAGTAATTTGTCTGAGCTCATACAGTTTAGTCAATTCCAGAGATTTGAATCATCTTTCTTCATTTTCTGGCTGGTATCTATATTTCCTTTAAGACCCATGTAAGGTGGGATATTTTCAGGAAAAAAAAAAATCTTTTCTGATTCTCCTAAACCTTCATTCCCAGCATTCCTCTCAATAAAATGAGTCATTCTCTTACACGTGTGGCTTATTTACTATCCTTATTGACTGCACTTACCAGACTGTCCTACATTGTAACATGTTTACTGTCTGCCTTCTTTTCTTGATGTCCCTGGAGCACCAGCCTCTGTCTTTTCTATTTCTTCATTCCCAGTGCTCACTGTGTAATTAGTGCCCAAAGGTATTTGCTGAATTCAGTTGAAAAGTCAGTTTTAAGACACTGTGTTAAAATATTAATTTTAACTTATATTTCATTTGCATAACACTATTACTCTAACCATATATAATTTTTAAGAGCATACAAATCCATCAAACCCTTTTACTCTACTGCCTTTTTCTGAGGAAACTGTATGTTGACTCATGCCTCAGTTCTCTGAGACCTGCCTTTGTTCTCACTTCCTTCTGGATGGTCTCCAGGGACATACAGGTCAAGGGTTCCCTTCACTTTTCTTTGTCCTCCATCCAAATGATCCATTGCCTCTCTCTCTTTTACTCTGGGCCTGCACCTGCCAGGTTCTCTGTTTCCTGGCTCTGTCAGTTTCATCTCTATCCCTCCTCACTGTTTTCTTTCACCCAGAAAGGCTTGGGTTTGTTGGCTGGCCACTTCCTGTCTGGCTTCCTGTTGACACATGACCCCTACACTTCTTTCCTCCTAGTCTTTCTGCTCTCTGTTGGCCTCTTATTTCCACCTGTCATCAGCCATGCCCAACCAACCCTCTAGCACCTGAAACTCCATAAGTTCAAAACAAACAGACACTGTTCCTGCCCGGCAAGGACTCTTGTACCCCTCCGCTGGAAAGGTTCTCTGTACCTCCTGTCTCTAGCATCCTCAAACCATCCTGTGAAGTACTAAGTCATCCATCCTCCTGCCCAAGATCATGCTCACTGTGTCATTCTCATGCTCACATCTTTCCGCAGTTCCCCATGCTCAGAGATACAAACCAAATAGGATATTAGGATCAGCCCTGGAAAACATGGCCCTTGACTTGTTTTTAGGCACCCTAGAGTCCATCCAAACTCATGGTTATTTGCTTCCACATCACTCTGGTCCCTTCTTGCTTTTGTGACTTAACTCTCCTCTTCTCACCTCCTCAATCTTCTCTCATCACAACTATCCTTACTGAGTTCATACACACAGTTTTTCCTCTATGAACCCTTTTTCAATTGTCTGCTTTGTGTTTTCACAGAACATTTTTGCATGTAATGATTGACTTTCATATATTTTTGCCTTTTTTTTTAAAGATTTTATTTATTTATTTGACAGAGAGAGATCACAAGTAGACAGAGAGGCAGGCAGAGAGAGAGAGAGAGAGAGAGAGAGAGAGAGGGAAGCAGGCTCCCTGCTGAGCAGAGAGCCCGATGCGGGCCTCGATCCCAGGACCCTGAGATCATGACCTGAGCCGAAGGCAGCGGCTTAACCCACTGAGCCACCCAGGCGCCCATATTTTTGCCTTTTGTTTTTGTTATGTGGTAACTCAGAAGCAGTTCGATAGCACCCACAATCTCTGGCATGGTACCTTGCCTATACAAGAACTGAGGAATACATAGAAACCCACATAATACGTCCAAACCCATATAATGTACAACACCAAGAGTGAACACTAAGGTCAATTATGGACTTTAGGTGATTATGATGTATCAGTACAGATCATCAATTTCTACAAATGTACAACTCCAGTAGGAGATGTTAATGGGAGAGGCTATGCATGTGTGGGAGCAAGGGGGATATGGGAAGTCTCTGTACCTTCCTCTTAATTTTTCTGTAGATGGGAAACTACTCTAAAAAGATTAAGTTTTAAAAAATTCTGTCTGAAATACCAAAGCAGAACCAATTAAAAAAACAATCAATTCTCTTTATAGTTAGTGTGCACGTTTGAGAATCACAACAAAAGACCTCATAAACTCTCAAATATCTTCTTTAGCAGCCTACAATGATGCTATGCTCTTCAGTCACCATATTAGAAATTCAATTCATTTGAGTCAGTTTTTTTATTAATTGAAATGTATTTGACATATAACATTGTGTAAATTTAAGGTGTATAACATGTTAATTTGATATGTTCATATATAGTTATATGATCGGCATTACGGCAATAATTAACACCTCTATAACACCACATAATTATCATTTCTTTTTAGTGATAGCAATAATTAAGATCTAGTCTCCAGCAAGTTTATAATACAATATTGTTTTCTATATTCACTATACTGTGCATTAGATCTCCAAGACTGATTTACTATTTCTTGCAAATTTGTATCCTGAAACAACATCTGTCCTGTTTTTCCCCCCCTCACCCACGGGTAAACACTGTCTTATTCTCTGTTTTTATAAGTTTGGCTTTTCTTTTTTCTAGATTTCACATATAAGTGATACCATAGTATCTGTCTTTCTCTACCTTATCTCACTTAGCATCCATGTTGTTGCAAGTAGCAATATGTCCTTCTTTCTCATGGCTGAATTTCATATATATATATATATAGTAGCTATATATATATATATATTATTTATATAACACATATTTTATATATATAAACATAATTAAGATATAGAAGATATGATGTATATGTATCTATATCTTTTTGAGATCCTGTATTCATTCCTTTTAGACATATATCTAGAAGTGGAATTCCTGCATCCTACAGTAGATCTATTTTTTAACTTTTTGAAAAAAAAACCCATATTGTTTTCCATAGTGGCTGAACAAATTTACATTCCTATAGCATTGTACAAAGGTTCCCTTTCATCTACATCCTCTCCAATACTTATTTTCTTTTGTCTTCTTGATGATAGGCATTCTAACAGGTATGAGATGATATCTCAGTGTGGTTTTGATTTTCATTTTCCTGATGATAAGTGATCTTGAGCATCTTTCCATGTCTTTTTGCCAATTTGGATGACTTCTTTGGAAAAATGTATATTTAGTTCTTCTGCCTCTTTTTAAATCTGATTTTTTTTGTTACTGAGTTGATATGCATTCTTTATATATTTTGGATATTAACCAGCTCTTTATCTGATATATGGTTTGCAAAATTTTTCTCCCATTCACTAGGTTGCCTATTCGTTTTGATTGTTTCTTTTGCTGTGTAGAAGCTTTTAAATTTGATGTAACCCCATTTGTTGGTTTTTGATTTTGTTGTTTTTGGTGTCATATTCAGTTGAGTCACTATTTATGGTGAAATATAATGAGAATCGATGGCCCAGAGAAATAAGATTGTACACATATGACCTGGAATAGGACACACTCATATTCCAGATTCAGGTCAGAGTCAGCTACATAGTAGGAAGTTTAGGGAAGCCAAGTGACAATGTGAGGAAACTGCTGGTATAAGAAAGTGGGTGGGATAAGATCAATACAATTTATTCCCACGTCACTACATCATTTTTGTTCAACAAACATTTTGTAAGGAGCAACTTTTATGCATGTAAATCACTTCAAGGCGTAACCATACAATCCACCACCTATACAATTTACCATCCTGCCTCCTTGTCCTTATTCTTCATGGATCTTTCTCCCTAGAAGTTCATAAAAGAAATTCTTCCCCCCGCTGAGGTAATCAAGATAGATACTATAAAGGAGGTGGCATTTGAATTGGACAGATTCCAACAGGGTCAGGAAGATTTTAACAAGCAGAAATTGCAAGATATCCTAGGATCTATTTCCAATTAGTGCCTGTTATATATTCACAGAAATAGGCCCTAGAATAAATGCCTATAAAATACCTCTGGGAATGTATTATATATTTTAGATGCCTGGAAAATAGGTGTAACTAAAAGGAAATAAGGAAGGAAGAAGGGATAAGGGAAGAAAAGATAGTATTTACTAGATAAGATGAAATAAAGTAAAATGTTTCTCCAAATTGCCAATCTCAGTATGTACTTGGTAGGCTATAAAAAATGGATATTCAATTTTCCAAATAAATATTTATGAGTCAGGAACATTTTTGCAAGATTTAGCCAAGCCCCAAGCTCTGGAGCCAGTAATAACCACCACAGCAATTCCATTTATTATGTGCTTATATAAACAATGCATATAGTTGTATTTAATTGTCACAATTGCCTACAGGTTAAGTATTATTATCCCCATGCAACTAATGAAATATCGAGGCTTAAACAGTAAAGACTTGCTCCAAATCACTGAGTTGATCAGTGTGGCTTCCTGATCAGGTAGTAAAAGGGCAACTGGGCAGGTCTCAGCACCAAGTTAAATTTGCTGCTCATTTTCAGATCCTGCTCCATGATCTCAACTCAAATTGTATCACTGAAAGGTGGGCCAAATGATTGGGGGTTTAAATTAAAATTCTAGAAATTCTTAGTGTAACCATATTTATAATGTCATTGGGTCTCAGTTTTCCCATCTGTAAAAATGGGAATAATAACAGAACCTAATTGCCTTGGGTTATGTGCAGATTACATGAGTTAGTTTTTAGAATAAGGCCTGACACATGGTAAGAACTCAATAATGTTACCTATTATTATTATTCCTTGGGATGAAAGTTTATGACTTTTTATTACTTAATCCTTTTCTTTAAACTCTCATCCATGTTATTATCTTGATTCCAAATAACCCCAAGATCTTCAATTCAAAAATTTTTTAAAAATCATACTAATAACAATGTTACAGATAATTGCTTTCAGGAATATACTTTTAAAAAGACCCATCAAATATTTAATGCTAATGAAAACAATATAAATTTATTACATAGAGATAAATTAGAATATATTACTCTTGATCTCTGCTATTTCTTTTATTCTTTCCCCAAACTTGGGTCAATATCAGAGTGTTTCACAGTGAGTCCTGGTAAATACGAATTATTTTGAGATGTGTATGAATTATTTCTGGGTATATTAATTATAGTTCTCTCTCTTAGGGTTCTTCTACCATTCTCAAGATACCCATAAATCAAATGATATTTTTAAAATTTTACCTTATCCCAAATGACAGAATACAAATGTAAGACAGACAAATACACATATGCAGACAAAACAAAACAAAAAAACTCACCCGACGCCCCCCCCAAAGTTACATAAAGCATCCAAAATACAACCCTATTTTTTTGAGCTACTGATTAACCATCCAAATAAAGACAAAGATAATTGGTCAGTTTTCTTTATTTTGTATTTGGCCAAAAATATAACCAGATTACCTATCAATGCATAGCATTGATGGCTAGAGGATCGGTTGAGATTTTGTATTGAACTGATTGAACTCATATGTTTAAAAGAGAACTCAAAATGTGTATTTTGCTGCATATGGAGAATTAATCAACTTCACTTTGCACATTTCAGGGTATAAATTTTAGAAGCTCCTTGTCTTCGCCATTCTCCCAAGATAACAAATGTGAAATGAGCAAACATAGACTAGATCATGCATAGTAGGCACTCAAAAATGTTGACTTTACCCCTTCTCTTCCTATAATAACGTATCAAGAATATAAGCATAGGCAGGTGGTAACCATGACAGCATAATGATTCAGGAGGACACTAATCTGGGTATTAGGAGTCACTTAAATGGGTCTTAATTTCTTCATCTGGAAAATGAGGCAGTTTTAAAAATTATATTATTGGGGCAACTGGGTGGCTCAGTAGGTTAAAGCCTCTGCCTTCAGCTCAGGTCATGATCCCAGGGTCCTAGGATCGAGCCCCACATCGGGCTCTCTGCTTGGTGGGGAGCCTGCTTCCTCCTCTCTCTCTCTCTGCCTGCCTCTCTGTCTACTTGTGATCTCTGTCAAATAAATAAAATCTTTGAAAAAAATTTACATTATTCTACAGAGTGTTAATTTAATGGTCCCTGAATAAGGCACATATTTTTTTTCCTAAGCATAATACACATTTAAATTTAGGTTGCAAATATTATAGACACTATAAAAAAATCACATGATAGGGACGCCTGGGTGGCTCAGTTGGTTAAGCGGCTGCCTTTGGCTCAGGTCATGATCCCAGCGTCCTGGGATCGAGTCCCACATCGGGCTCCTTGCTGGGCAGGGAACCTGCTTCTCCCTCTGCCTCTGCCTGCCCCTCTGTCTGCCTGTGCTCGCTCGCTCTCTCTCCCTCTGTCCCTGACAAATAAATAAATAAAATCTTAAAAAAAAATCACATGATACTATATCCTTCTTATATATCTTTTGATTAAAAAAAGATCTTCTAAGGACAGAAGGAAAAAAATATGTCCAATAATGAGCAGAACTGAAGTCCGTGTAACTCATGAGTATAAAATATAAAACACATACGCACTCTTTCTATATGTATCTATATATAATACATATGTAAATATATATGTATGTATGTAAAATACATGAAGATGTCATTTTAAATTAGTAGTTAGCAAAATGTAAGGCTAAAATTTACCTTGGGGCTTTTCAAGCACCCACTCTAACTCAACTATCCATTTATTTACATTTATGCACAAAAGTAACTATGGATATATGCTTAGTTTTCCAATAGAGGCACTAGTATAGTATTTTTATGTACAATAATTCATATAGGAGGGCAAAACAAATATACATATAATAAATGCCACTCCAAATATGTGCCATTTATTAAGGAACTATTCACTAATTGTTTTAAATCTCTGCCTCTCTGGAGAGTATGCTCATCATAGTCCCCATATGGTCCACAGAGATAACTAGTCCTACACAACATCAACCAGTATGTGGGTATGGTGAAAAGTTCATGGGCTGCAAAATCAGAAGACCTGCGTTCAATGCCAGGCTCTATCACTTAATTCGTGTAGAATTAATATTAGATAATAGCTTAGCATCCATTAGATTTTATGCACTTACGTTTAAATAGGCCTGCTAATTACACTTGCTCTCCTTACCACGTAGAGGTGGTTTGAGTTGTGAATATGAAAGCATACCCAAGGAAGTGTTCATCATTGTTAGAGTTGACATAACATCCTAGTTATCAGAACTAATATATCCTTTATCTTCTGGCTCTAAGTTTCTTTCACACCCTCCATCATTACCCAATCAAACTCCCAATTCTGTCTATTTAACATTCTAAATATTTCTTAATTCTTTGCTCTCCTTTCCATCCCTACCACCACCTCACTAAGGCAAGACCTCATCCTGTTAGTAGCTTCCTCCCTTTTTATGCCACTTAAAGCCATCTTGTGACAAAGAGATGCCACAATGATCTACCCTGAAACACAATCTGACCATGCTGTATTCCCATCCTTCATTCTAAGCAATTCCCTGTCGACAGAGTGAAGTTCAAAGCTTTAAAAGGGCATCCATAGCCTACCCTACTCTGACACCCTGAACTACTGCTCCAGTCTTATCCCTCACCACTTCCATCCTCAGCATTTCTAGGCCTTAGTTTAATGCTGTGTTCTTAGAGAATTTCCTACTTCCTTTCACCAAGTGGCTATCTCCTACTTAACCATGAAAAATTAACTTGGGAACTTTCCAGGACATGGTTAGAAGGCACATCCATATACAAATTAATTTCCATATTATAACACAGTTATTTACCTTTGTGTTTATCTTTCTGGCCAAAATGTGAGTTCTTAATGAAACTTTTTTTTTAATACCCAGGATGGTGTCTAGCATATGAGGCATAATTTGTTGAATATATACTGTTGTTTCTACCCTGAAGATCAGTGCCCAAATCTTTATTTAACACCAAGAAGCTAGATATTGAAAATCATCAAATTAAAACAAGAATGAGCTAGAATAACCACACAACAAAAGACCAAGATAATAAGGTTCCAAAAGTAAATCCGTGGCTCTCATGTTTTAAAAGGCAATCTCCTTACACCTAAATAGTACAGAGATATTTAGAAAAATCATGTTGCTTCCATTCATCATGTCTAAATAAAATGGCATAGCAATTATTAATGGTAATTATGATAAGTATTTTATAAACTTTAATTTGAATGTTAATACCCATTTTGGTAAGAATTTAAAGGAAAGATTCATTGACAAGACGTCACAAGGACCACTTTGGGGAGAAACGTTATTTTAATAAAGTGAAGACTGAAGAGTCTGGGGAACTGAGCCAAAAACCAAACCAAATATGCAATAACCACAGTGATACATTAACTCTCAAACAATAATCACCCTCCTACTACAGTTATTACTTGAAACATGATTCTTTTAGGAGAATGATTCAGAATATTTTACCATATTTAAGTATAATGCAGCCTGGTCACAAATATTAAAGAATAAAAAGAAAGCCAAAAAGGAAAAAATCAATGATAGTGTTTCTAAGTTACATATTTCCCTCTATTAGATTTAGTTTTGTTTTTATTCTCACTTAATAATTTTAAACACGCTTATATCCAAATTTGTGTCTTCTTAGCCCTTCTTTTCCTATATAACTTGTTCCTAGGAGTCTCCTTTTCTATGCTTTTAATTAACATTTCTACTTTCTTCTGATTTCTAATATTAATAGACGTCCTCTAAAAATGTGGCCATCTTCTAGTAAAAATAAATATCACCTAAGCGCTTTCAATGCAATTTATTTATTCTTTAGATTGGCTAATATGACTCACCGGTCTAGTGAGTGAATTTGCATGATAATAAGCAATCATAAATGGCATAGCCCAGCTCAGCTATTCTTTTTAAGCATTTCTATTCACTGTTCAGATTTAAATGTTTTATAATCATTTTGTCTGATATTATTCACAATAAAATCGTGAAATAGGTCAATATGAAACTCACAGAAATTTTTTAAGTTTTTCAAAGATACTATATAATTAAGCTTTTATATTCCTCCAAGTTATGACAGGGGCTAGCCTGAACAATACTGGAAGAAGAAATTGGTAGTGTCACTTGATAAATGTGTACGGAAGTGTTGGAACATTTCTAAGGACAACAAAAGGTAGTGCCAACTGAACAGACGAGTGCTAAACCTTTAGTATGAAGTTCACCTGATAGCCTCGGGTAAGCAAGAATTGATCCAAAGCCAGGAAACCCCAGAGCTCTCTGCATACAAATTTACATTGCAAGAAGAATTCAGTACATTATACATCCTAATGGGAATGTATAAAGAGGTTTTTGTACTGTACTGTATGTGAAAAAACAAAATTCCAGACACAGTCTCCTTCACAATTAAAATGATTCAGCTTCCCCATCTAGCCTCTCTACCTATATCCAGTCCACTTCCCCACTAGTTTTGCTCCTTCTTCTGCCATGTGTTCTAATTCCAACTCCCAGAATTAACTCTCCTAACCATCGTCTGGGTTTAGACCTGTGTCACTTCACCTAAGAATTACTCCATTTAACTACACATCAGTTTGGAAATGCCCCACACTTTGGCTTCTAAAACATCTCCTTATATGGTTGCCTTAACTTTCTCCTTCATTTTTCTTTTCTTCCGCAAACTCCTTTTATGCCACTCGTTCTTGATGGGCTGATATTTTTCTACAGAGTGATATATTTTGACTCTTGTCTCCTCAGTCTATGATCTTCTGAAGTGATCTTAACAACCACAACAGCTTTAAGCTGCACGTCTAAACCTTTCACAAGTTTTTTTCTTCAGTATGAATATTTATTCTGAGCTGAAACATATATCCCTGATGCCTACGAAACATATCTCATTAGTACCGCACAAGCATGGTAAACCTTATATATCAAAAAACTGCTTCTTCAAATATTTCTCATTCTGAATCTTGGAAAATGGTGTCACCATCCACCTAATCAATCTAGAGTCAAACTCTAGCCATTAAGGCTGGAGTCATTCCAGAATGCTTTCTGCTTCACTTCCCACATTTGTGTTAAAATTTTATTTCGAAATATTTGAGAACCTACTATGTACCCATATTAAGCTAGGTGCTAGACATACCTCAGTAATCAAGGTAGATATCATTCTTATAGAATTTACATCCTAATGGGAATGTATAAAGAGGTTTTTGTACTGTACTGTATGTGAAAAACATTCCTAGGAGTCTGGCTATATAAAATCTATCAAGCTATCTATTCCACAAATACAATATCAAAAGAACAAAAGTAATAGGTTCATTTTTTTTTTGTATTCCTGCATTATTTTCTTCCTGGAATGCCACAACAGCTGTCTAACCAGTTTTATGTCTTTTTTCTATTTCCTAGTCCCTATTTATCTGTCCCTAGTTCCTATCTATCTGCTCCAATGTAGCCAGAATAATCTTTCTAAAATTGCAAGCTGACCAAAACCTTATCATGGTAAACTTGTCTATGGGATGCAATCTAAAGTCCTTGAACTGACCCATGAAGTCTTTGCTGACGGAAACTCTCTATACTCCATTTCTCCACCATACTCTCTGCTATGGCCATGCTAAGCTTGCAAATTTCCATGCCCAGTGTGCTCTCTCCTGGCTCTATGGCTCCACACATGCTCTACCATAAATAATCTCCTCCATCTGAATAAACTCGACTTACACTTCAGATTCATGCTGGCATTAATTGCTCTATAAAGTCTTCCTTAAGAATCGTTATAGTCCCACGGGTGCCCCACCTTTCTTTTCTCATTTCACCTTGTCATTTGCCCATTATTTTACTTATGGAATCAGATTATAATCATGGATTTGCCTTTCTCTCCTGCTTGTTGAGCTTTTGAGGGGCTGGGGCCCCAGTTTGCTGCTTTCCATGTTTTTGCTTTCTATAACAGTGCCTTCATGTAGGAGTCTGTAAGTAAATATTTAGTGAGTAAATTAATGGGTGGCAAATATTCTATATTGCATAACAATACTGGGTTCTTCCTCAAATACCGTGTTATGAAGTCCTACCTAGTTCCAAATAGACAATGCTTCCCTAACCTATGAGACCAACTCATCTTCCCTGTGTATTCCAGGCCCTTCACAATATCCAAAAGGAGACCCCTTCTGAAAAAAAATGGTAATCTTACATGTCCTTCAATGTTCAAGACTCACTTCCTCCAGGAAGCCCTCTTCATTACTCCAATAGAAATAGTATTTTCGGGGCGCCTGGGTGGCTCAGTGGGTTAAGCCGCTGCCTTCGGCTCAGGTCATGATCCCAGGTCCTGGGTTCAAGCCCCACATCGGGCTTTCTGCTCAGCAGGGAGCCTGCTTCCTCCTCTCTCTCTGCCTGCCTCTCTGCCTACTTGTGATTTCTCTCTGTCAAATAAATAAATAAAATCTTAAAAAAAAAAAAAAAGAAATAGTATTTTCTTACTTTGAACTCCCAATGTTTTAACACAGGAATGGATATTTACCTATACTTATAACTAAGAATGTTTTCTTTTTTTTTTTTTTAAAGATTTTATTTATTATTAATTTGTCAGAGAGAGAGAGGGAGAGAGAGCAAGCACAGGCAGACAGAATGGCAGGCAGAGGCAGAGGGAGAAGCAGGCTCCCTGATGAGCAAGGAGCCCGATGTGGGACTCGATCCCAGGACGCTGGGATCATGACCTGAGCCGAAGGCAGCTGCTTAACCAACTGAGCCACCCAGGCGACCCACTAAGAATGTTTTCTATGTATATGTCCCCCTTTTTACCAAAACGATTTATCGAAGTTCTTATGAATAAAGACTCCTCTCTGAGTTGTGTCTGCTACTTCATTAGTGCAAATATGACAGGTATTCAATATATTCTTTTATTATATTCCTTGAAGGAAGGAATAAAGAATCGCTCTGGATTCTATTCCAAAAGTGCTCTAAATCTATTCTCACAGACTCAACTATTTTCTATCTTTATCTTACTTGGTACATCAGCATTGTGCCTCAGAGCTGACCACTTTCTTTCGTGAAAGGTAGACTACACTTAGCTTCCATACACTATACCCTTCTGATCTTTCTTCCGTGTCTCTGGCTACTCCCCAGTCAGCTCTGGAAGCTATTCTTCCTTTACCAAACCTTTAAATGTTTGGTTCCTTGGGGATGTTTCTTCCCTAAGCCCATTTCTCATCTTATTCCTCACATACAGCCCAATCTGAACTTTTTACAACTTCATCTTAAATAGAGCAGAAAAGTAACTTCACTCTGTGCAACACTGTGTTTCAAATGAGCATAGCTCCTATCATTATAATGAATACGGGGATAGAGAAGAGCAAACTAGTGCATAATTTTAGAAAAATACTCAACAGATACATAGCATAAAAAAGACGTTTATAAAGACCAGACAGACAATGTGGATGGCCAGAGCACTTAAAAGTTATTTCATTCCAAATAAATAAATAATATCTTAAAAAAAAAAAAGTTATTTCGTTCCATAAAATGTAACCTCGATTCAGATCATGTTAGTGAATACAAATTGTCTGTGCTTGTGTGATTTGGCTTTAAACCACTGGAGAGAATATTTGCGAATTTACCCCAGCAAAAGTTGTAGCAGCTTCCCTCAGGCAGAAGTGCTTAAGTGTCTGATGATGTCAGTGACTTGCTTAAAAGAGGATAAAACAACATACCCTCAGGCAAGCAAGAGGATTTAAATAGAGCCAATTTAGGAAGTACAGTGCCTCAGCAAATTCAGAAATTAATTCAAATTAAGACATTTTGCTTTAAGAGCTTTATCAAAAGATCAGTTCTTTGATTCTAATTTAGAAGTGGGGGTGGGGGGTGGGGGAGGGAGTCAAAATGTATATTCCATATAAATCTTCCTGTATTCAAAAGTATACCTTCAAAAATTACGGAACAAAAATCACAGCATGCATTACTTCAAAATGGTAGAAATGTGAGGTTTGTTTGTTTGTTTGTTTTTTTAATAAGTCAGTTGGGACAAACTGATGGTTGCCAGAAGGGAGGTGAGTGGGGAATGGGTTACATAGATGATGGTGATGAAGGAGTGCACTTGTGATGAGCACAAGGTGTTGCATGGACCTATTGAATCACTACACAGTATACCTGGAACTATACTACACTGTATGTTAACTAGACTTTAAATGAAAACAAAAGAAGAATTGGCAGTATTTCTGAAACTGGGTGTGAAGATAGAGATCAAAAGAGAAGGATCAAAAAATTTTTAAAAAATGAATCAATTGGGAATGGGAAGGATTGAAATTTATTCTAATATAAAGAATCTAGAAATATAGATATGTCTGAAACATGGTTCTATCTTCTGTAGGATACAGTTTGTGATAAATTACTTGTCGCAGTAGTTATTTAATCTACATGCTTCATTTAGAACACCGACACATTTCTCCCAGGTATGGGGAGTAAATTACTGACCAAACTCCCTGGGTCTCTAAAGAAAACTTGAGAGTCTAATTGAAACTTTATTTGTACGTACACCTGTCCAATCTAGTAAAAACTAGATAGTGATCTTTTTAGAGTCCATAATTGTGTTCTGAGAGCTAAACTTTGACATCTGAGCTCAGCAAACTCTCAGAGACACAGCCATAAGAAGATTACATAAAGGAGAAACATTATATCAAGTGATTTCATGTATAAAAACACACGTGATAGGAATTAAGGAAGGCATGTGATGTGATGAACACTGGATGTTATATGCAACTGATGAATTATTGAACTCTACATCCGAAATGAATGATGTACTATATGTTGGCTAATTTAACTTAAATATACAAAAAAACAACACACAATGGAAAAACTATCCATTTTGCTCACTATTATTCCTGAAAATTATTGCTTATTTGGACATAGGATATCTATAGTTGGCAACATATCATTGGGATTTGTTTAAAATATTTTTAGCAAAAATAATCTTCATCTTTCATATAAATACGTATTTCTTTATGACCTTCATCACAAACTCAGAAACTCTGAAAATTGTAACGTGACCTTACCTTGCTTCCATTTTCTCTCGCCTCTCGTTCCATCTTGAGGTCAGAGATTAGAAGGTTCTTATATTTGTTTTTTCCATTACTGCTGTGGTCATCTATTCTGTATTCCGAAGTCAGCTGTGCTGAGAGGGGGCTGTCACTCAAGTTCAGTGGCTGTTCCTCCTGCTCCAGCCCAGTTTTGCCATCACCATTGGCGTCACCCATCTCCCTGCCGTGTGTTCCCCCTGAAGCAACTGAACTGTGCCCCAGAGTCTCATTGCCGTTAAAACTCTCTGCAGCAGAATCATCTGTTGGAAAGAATAGTTCGATTTTAATTAATGTGCCATTCAGTTACTACTTCAACATTCACTGAGCTCCTGCTATGTGCTTGGCATCGAGGTAACGTTACATATCCTGTGTAATTTATCTTTACAAATAAACTTGTGAAGCAGCCATTGTTATGTGTAATCTAGTAGGCACATTTAGGCAAAAGAAGTGAAGTAAAATAATAAGAAGATAAAATAGGGAAAACGGTTCAATCTCAAAAGCAATGGCGAAGAAAAGCAAATTGAAACAAAGAGAAGCTCATTAATTATTTTGTAGATAGTTTTTGTTTTTCTAGTGAGAATATCCAGATTTGGTGAAAATTCTCTGATAAAAGCAATGTCTGTTCTGCTAGTGGGGTGTATGTTGGTTCAAGCTTTATGAGTGTTTAATATGCATCTAAAACATTAAAAGTGCTCACACCTTCCGCTACAGTCATTACACTTCTGGGACCTCTAAGTTTAAGGAGTATAAATAATCACTGAATGCATTTCTGTGCAGGTAAAAAAGCTTTTATACCAGTGTCGTTTATAATAGCAAATATTCAGAAGTGACAAAAATTACCAAAAGTAAAAAACTGGCTTAATATATGTTGGGATGATTAGAATATGGGAAATGTGGAATCTTTTTCCATTAATATTAATGGAAAGTGTGAAGTGTTAAATGGAAAAACCTAGCTTCAAAAATGGACAAATGATACCAATTTTCTGAAAAGAAAACATATATCCTTATAGAGGAAGATGAGTAAAAAAAATGTAGCCTAAAATATTGATATTAATTTCTTCTTAACTGGAATGGCACTATATTTTTAAATACTCTTTATTATTTACAACATATATAATTTTCTAATAAAAAATAAAATAACTAGAATAAAAAATAAAAAGCTAAACAGGGAAGAAAGGGAAGAAACAAAATCAGTCAAAATTTTCTGGCTTTAAAATAAATGATAAGCTTGTTTAGAAATACACATCAATAACAATTAGAGTAAGAAACAAAATTTACATGCAACAAAAATCCTATTTCTCTTAATTTCATCTTTATATTAATTTCAAAGGATTATGAAGGACAAAGGTGTTGTTTCCTTTAGTTAAGGACTCTTGAAGCGATACAAATATGAGTGCGCCCAAGTAATATTTGATTCTGAACATTCTCAAATTTGCTTTATTTTTATAGGATGCAATGAAATATTTAATGCTAAAAATAATATTTAAATTCTGAAGGAGTGGTATAACTCACCTGTTCATTTATTTATTCAACATTTATTGAATACCAACTTTAGGCCAAAAGGCGGTTAAATAATTTGGCCAACAGTGTCTCTGCCTTCAGCGAGTTCACAAATAACTAAAAGAGATGGGGGCAAAATAAAACGTGCAAAAAAATGCAGAGGAAAAAAGGTTTTGATCCAAAACAAGGTCGGTAAAGGCATCACAGAAGTTTTCCTAAAGAAGGTGGCATATGAGCCGAATTTCAAAAGATGAGTAAGACTTAACCAGTGAAGAAGCTGGCGGAGATCGTTTCGCACTTGGGTATCAGCAGGTGCAACATCTCTGAGGAAGGGAAGTACAGGGTGGATGAGAAATAAGGTTGGGGTGCTGACTGTAAATAGAATCAGAAAGGGAAACCTAGATAGGGAGGCAGAGGATGAAGAGCTTGGCTTGGACCTTGAGCGTGAATAGGATCAATTTTATTGTCAGAAATGATACTGGGGGAAAAAATTTTTTTAAAGAGATTGCTCTGACTGATGAGGAGAATGGGATAAAGGTGACAAAATGGGAAACCATTAAGAGCTCTAGAAGCCATCTGAATCAGCATTGTTGAAAGCCTGAATCAAAACAGCAGTAGTGTAGAACAGGAAGGGATCGAATCATCATAAGAAAAGAACAGGTAAGACTGAGAGTAGGACAGATGCGGGTCCAAGAGGAAGCCCAGATCTCCAGCTCCAAGGGAAAATGAAAACAAAGGACACCAAGCTTAATTTTCAGTAAAATAATAATTTAAAAACTTAAATTTTAAAAATTTAATATTTTAAAACTATTTTGTGAAAAAGTTAAAATGTATTCAAATTGTGAGGACCTATTTAGCAAGAGGCTTTTATTAAAGTTAAACAAAAACCTTGTTTAACCCTTAAACTGTCCCAGCTCCCCTTCCCCCCAGGGGATTTACTTAAAAACAAGTCCTGGAAACCAGCTCCAGGTAACAAAGCACAGATACAAGGGTGGGTCAGACCAGGTGGAGACATCTGATCAGTGGTGGGGGGATGCATCCTGTCTTCCTAGCTACCAAGGAGTATGGGCCCCGCCCTTTGGGAGCCTTTTTGGTGCCAATCCTAACCAAGGTGTGATAGGCTGGTTCAAATGCCTATTAGGATAAATTGTAATTCAATTGGTCACCTAGTATCACTGTGGAGTTTCCTATGTGTGTTACAATATCATTGGCCACCTGTGCGTGGCCAGGCCCGACCACATGGCCTTTGCCCTTAAAAGCTAATCTGGGAAACAGAGAAGGGTCGCCCTCTCTGTAAGAGGCTCGGCCCTGGCCTGTCAGTTTGATTCTTGATGCTTGGAGCAAAATAAAGCTTTGCTTGACCTTCTCTTTGTATCAGTCTCACTCCTTTAATCACGGACCCATTATTGGGGCATAACACAAATGGCAAGATTCTATTCATAAATTACTCCTTTTCATCCCCATTCAACAAAAGACTATATAGAAAGAAAACAAACATAAGAGAATTTAGAGAAACTCGGCCATAAAGAATATGACATGGCACTTCCCAGAGTTACTGAGAAATCAAAAACATTCTTTTAATCATGAAATATATAAGGTTTTTGAAATAAATAATTCAGAAAATTGCGCATGTCCTTTATGTGAAACCAGATCCAATACTAAAGTATGCAAGGTCATTTCTGATTATTTAAGTTATTTCTTAACACAGAAATCCAAAGAGAAGCACAATGGATATATTCTAGGCCAATTATCAAATTCATGAAGAAAAGTTGATTTAACATTTGTGTACTAGAATCCCTTAAAAAATGCTAAACATTCTATGTAAAAAATTTTTTATCAATATGTTGAAAGAGTGAATAACTCTGAAGGTATATTACATTTTAAAAGCTAATCTAGGAGTGCCTGCATGGTTCAGTCAGTTAAGCATCTACCTTTGGCTCAGGTCATGATCTCAGGGTCCTGAGATGGGGCCCTAGGTCTCTGTCAGGCTCCCTGCTCAAAAGAAGAAACCTGCTTCTCCCTCTCCCTCTGTTCCTCTCCGTTTGTGCTCTCTAGCTCATTCTCTCTCTCTCTCTCAAATAAATAAATAAATAAATAAATCTTAAAAAAAAAAAAAATCTATGCTAGCATGAAACAAAACCAATGTCTATCATAGCTAAAATTTTAAAATAGTACACTGTGTCTTCAGCCTGAAATCGTCATACATATTTAGTAACTATTGTACCATTTACTCACATTTTAAATAAGATAAACATTATGATCTATCAGGAGAATATTTAATAAAAGTCATGTATTTATAATTTTGGTATAAAGTATAAACAATAAAGGAGAAAGTATTTTTAGACAGAGTAGTTCATTCCAGATGTTACCAAGGTAACTAAATTCTACAGCTTTCCATATTTCATTCGTGAGTAAATCAGTATGTTTTCTCAAGAACAAATGAATGATTTACTTATTTGTATGAAATTTATATATTCACACATTTTATCATTTAAATGGTAAAAGAACCAGTAATGTCACATGCCACTATTTTATAAATCAAAATTTAAAACAGAGTTTTTGAGGTCTATATTAGAAAAATACAGAAATCAAGAGTGAGCAGACATTAAACTGAAGCTAAATGAACGGTTTTTTATTGTCTGGTTTCTCGCAACCCTGTTAACGATTTTTATTTCCTCTTCCTTAGAGATACTTTTTCAGAATTTGAAACCACCCATCTCAGACTCCTGTTTATGATAACAACTCATACCTGCTTATTACTTCAAAGGGGAAATCTGCTTCCTTACCCAAGATCATTTGCTCCATCTTAAGTGGCTGCTGGTGTGTGGGTAGCGAGCCTCTATACAAAGGGCACAGTGTTGTGATCTGTAGGTATGGCTTTTAGGTTCGCACGCCCAGAACGCTGGTGCTTCTCTCAAGTTTCAGCCTGGGTACCATAGCACTGGAACTAAGAACTCTGTGTTTGAGGACCAAGGAGAAAACGGCACCTGGAGCTCTGGAAATTAAGAGTGCCCAGGGTACCTAGCAACAGAAGAGAATGTGGAATGTGATGACAGGAAACGTGGCATCCAGTGACATCAGGAAGGCCGTTGGATGTTTGGGTTGCATTGCTCTGAGGTTGGTTTTGCTGGGATGGATTTGGGGCTGCGCAGAGGACCATGCAAATGAGCTCAGCTGTGGCTTTTACCTTTAAGTTGCTGTATAACTAACCAGCTATTCATTTCCTTCTTTCTCCTTCCCTACTCCCCACTCCCTTCACCAATTAGCACAGATCCTAGAAATACTATTTGTTTAAATTATGTCTAATGTCGTCACAAGAGTCGATGGTTAGCTCTCTCTATATAAAGAGAATTAACCTATAACATCAAGTATGATATATCTATATATATTTATATCTTTAAGTATATAAATATGCATTTATGTGTTCTCTCCATATATAAACATAATGTGATGTATATATATTTGAAATCTCCCAAAGCACCTGGCCTACATTCTCATTCAGCTACTTTCAGTAGTTCTTCATTATGGTCTTTAGGCCAAGTGCCTTAGGCAAAATGAATAGGAAAAAAATATATATATAATCCTCATTTTAAGATTAGTACTTGGAAATTCAGTCCAAAAATCCAGCTCAGATGCTTATAGGGTCCAGAAAGCTTTTATAGTGTTCCCCCAAATGCACCACAGTCCTCTGCCCCCAGTCCTTTGGTGCCCCCTTATTAAACTGCCCTTTAATATCTGAACATAAAGCTAATTTTTAAATCCAAAATACAGACATAAATAACCCTGTGTCAAAAGATTGATCCCTTAATATGCAAAAAAATAGAAAAAAAATTTTTAAATCCTTCAAAGTCTATTTAACAAAATGGAGTTTAGGGGCCAGCCCCTTCATCACTTTATCACTCCTACCCTCTGTTCTAAGTCTTCTTCTAGTCTAGGGTCCCCTCTAAAAAAATTGAAGTATATCCATTGCTAGACTGTACCCTTCATTTTTTCTCTCCTTTCAACTTTTTATTTAAATTCCAGTTAGTTAACATACATTGTAATATTAGGCTCGGGTGTAGGAATTCACTAATTCCTTCATTGCTTAGGTACAACACCCAGGGATCAGTATAAGTGCCCTCCTTAATACCCATCACCCATTTAACCCCTCCCCTCCCCCACCCACCTCCTCTCCAGCAACCCTCAGTTTGTTCTTTATATTTAAGAGTCTGTTTATGGTTTGCTTCTCTCTTTTATCACCCCCTATGTTCGACTATTTTGTTTCTTAAATTCCACATATGAGTGAGATTATATGTCCATACTCTACATCTTACACCGTAGCTCCCTCTACTCTGCAACATGAAGCAGGCAATCCAGTCTAAAGAAATCCTTCGTGAGAACACAAGCAGCAATGTGACATCATCTGTAGCAACTTCTTACTCAACATATTTCCAAAGGCAAGGGAAACAAAAGCAAAAATGAACTACTGGGACTTTGTCAAGATAAAAATTTCCTCACAGTGAAGGAAACAAACAATAAAACTGAAAGACAACCTACACATGGGAGAAGATATTTGCAAATGACATATCTGGTAAAGAGTTAGTATCCAAAAGCTATAAAGAACTTAATCAAACTCAATACCCAAAAAACAAATAATCCAGTTAAATGGGCAGAAGACATGAAGAGACATTTTTCCAAACAAGATATACAAATAGCTAACAGACAGGGGCGCCTGGGTGGCTCAGTGGGTTAAGCCGCTGCCTTTGGCTCGGGTCATGATCTCAGAGTCCTGGGATCGAGCCCCGCATTGGGCTCTCTGCTTGGCGGGGAGCCTGCTTCCTCCTCTCTCTCTGCCTGCCTCTCTGCCTGCTTGTGATCTCTCTGTCAAATAAATAAGTAAAATCTTTAAAAAAAAAAACAAAAACAAATAGCTAACAGACAAACAACTAACAACTAAAAGACAGCTCAATGTCACTCAACATCAAAAAAATACAAATCAAAACTATGATGAGTTTCCCTCTGTCAGAATGGCTAAAATTAACAACACAGGAAACAACAGGTGTTGGCAAGGACCGGGAGAAAGGGAAACCTTCTTCCACTGTTGGTGGAAATGCATATTAGTGGAACCGCTCTGGAAAACAGTATGGAGATTCCTCAAAAAGTTAAAAATAGAACTATCCTATGTTCCAGCAATTTCACTCATAGGTACTTACCCAAAGGATACAAAAATACTGATTCCAAGGGGCACATGTCCCCAATGTTTATAGCAGCATTGTCAGCAATAGCCAAAGTATGGAAAGAGCCCAAATGTCCATCAACCAATGAATGCATAAAGAAAAACGGTATGTATGTATACAGAATATACATACAGTGGAATATTACTCAGCCATCAAAAGTATGAAATTTTGCCATTTGCAATGACATGGATGGAGCTAGACTGTATTATGCTAAGAGAAATAAGTTGGTCAGACAAGGACAAATACTATATGCTCATACGTGGAATTTAAGAAATAAAACAGATGACATCGGGGAAAGAAGGAAAAAAAAGAGAAGGGGAGGCAAACAGTGGATGGGCAAAAGGGGTCATGAATATGAAGGAGGACACGTGTGATAAGCACCGGATGTCATATGTGAGTGACAAATCACTAAATTCTACTCCTGAAACTGGTATTGCACTATATGTTAACTAACTAGAATTTAAATGAAAACTTGAAACAAAGACAGATGATAGATAATCGATAGATAGATAGATAGATAATAGATCGATCCTTTGCTGGGCAGCCCCATTCCTTCCCCAGTCTAAAACCCTGACACATTCCTGCCTTTGTCCATTTGTAGTTGTCACCTACAAATTTCTTCCTCATTTTTCTTATTTCCTTTCTTCAGATCCTTCTGATGACTTTTCCATTCTTTGATTTCTACTTTGCTCAACTTTTATAATACTGTTATTGAGTAAACAGCACTGTTCTATGTTTTATCTTTTACTTATATGCAAAAATTTTAACTGCTGATTACAGAAGTCTTGCACATCGACATCCTTAATACCACAAAAATCTTTCAAAAAGTAAGTAATCAACATATTTGCAAACTATAATCCAGATTATATACTATTTAATAATGCTATCTTAAACATGTACAAAAGAATGATGCTACATTTTGAAGTCAAACTTTCACACTAAGGAGTTTACTAATATAAATAAATAAATATATATGTATATAGGTATATATAAAAAGTTTAAGGGCATTGATTTTAAAATGATAAAACCAATATTGAGGGTAAGAAAGTACAGAGGGATTCAGTTTTCCCCCTCCAAAGTGAAGGATAAGTTCTTAAAACTTGACCTCTTTATTGCTAAGAAGAAGGAACTAGAGAGGTATTGTGCTAAGCGAAATGAGTCCACCAGAGAAAGACAATTATCATATGATCTCACTGATAGGAGAAATTTGAGAAACAAGACAGAAGATCATAGGGGAAGGGAGGGAAAAATGAAACAAGATGAAACCACATAGGAAGGTAAAACATAAGAGACTCTTCATCTCAGGAAACAAAGTGATGGTTGCTGGAGGGGAGGGTGGGTAGGAGGGATCGGGTGGCTGGGTGATGCACATTGGGGAGGGTAGGTGCTATGGTGAGAAAAAATAAAAGAATTTTTAGTCTTTAAAAAAAAGGGGCACATTATCTGGTTTTTGATTGCAATGAAAGTGGCTTTTTCACTTGACCTTGGTGAAGACACACTAGATCAGATGGCAGTCTAGGCATCTGTAGCAGCTCAGGATTGAGCATGAAGCCTGGGCTAATCTCCAACCAGAGAAATTCTGTCAGTAAAAAATAAGATTTAGTGCAATGCCCTGTATTCTTCCTGGGGTAACTTTGCTTTTTGATAACAGGTCCTGATTCTTTATCCAGCTGGCCATCATGAACTGAGCACCACCTGGTTCACTGAATGTCAAATTCATGCACACTTCGGAGCCCTCCTTCACTGAGTGGAAGTACAATATATAGAAAGGAGTCTATTCATGCCCCAGGGGTGTATGAGCATGACCTGCCATACACGAATTCCTTCTTTAATCTCTGTCTATGGTCTTCAATGAAATTCTTTGTGAAAAATTGAGAATAAAAAATGTCAGCCAGGTTTCCATGATTCTGTGAAACTCTGTGATGGTACAGTTGCTTTCATGGATAGGCCCAAATGGACAATGAAATCCATTTAGTGAACCTTGAGGATAGGTCTGGTTATGTATTCTCTTTAGAACAGAGATAGTCAGAGGTTATTTTTTTATGATATTTCTTTGGTAGCAGCCAAATGGTGTAGAGACTTGAAAAGGAAAAGTTGGAGGATCTTTTAATAGAAGTTGAAGGAAGGATGATATTGATAGATCTTTCATAACAGGCAAGGGTAAAACAATTGTATTAGACACTTCTAATTAGAAAGGATAGTTATTTGTCCTCAGCAGAATGGATACTTATTGTTGACTTGGTCCTGCATTTTACTCACCCATTCTTCCTCCTCCACCACCACATAAGAACCCTCAGAATGTTTTATATACTCCCTTTTCCTCCACACATGAATTTCAATCAAGGAAATCATATAATACAAAAATAAATGAAATAATCAGAGGATTTCCCATGGAGCTATTAATCTTATTCTCTACTCCATTATTGACAAACTGTGGACATTCTAAAATAATGGAATGAACTATTAAAAACTCAGCTATGATGCCACTGAAAGATACAATCCAAGCCTGAAGGGCTGCTTTTCAGGATGTGATATATGCTGTAAACCAGCTACTGATTCTTGGGGCTGCCTTTCTCTTAGCCCCAATATCAGCCTGGGAAAAAAGTCTCTTCTGAGATAGCAATGATACTTCCAATAATTCTCTGAAGTTATGGGTTCCATTGGCCTATAAGAAGGACACTTCCAAAAAAGGGATAGACAACTGCCCATTTCACACCATGTAGGCCATTATGGGAACAGATAAAAAGAAGAGCTGTGTGTTGGCCATGATCACTGATCCTGAACACTAAGAGAATGAAAGATGTCCAAAAAACAGAATGGACTGGGACACAGGCCCATAAGAGTACCTGAAGCATTTTTCATTTCACTTTGCCTAAGGAAAATATTGTCAAGGCAATCCTTATAGGCAGAGATAAAAATCTCATTCCCTAACATGATTTGCCATCTTGAAAATAAGTAGTTTAACTGCTAGCTAAAGAGAAGAAAATGTGGAATGAGTAGTGGAACTAGTTAGTCATATTAGCTGTGGCTCTGGAACCAGATGCAGAAAGGAATGCAATATTCATCTGGATTTCTTTGTTTGCCATCAAGTGTTGGAAGATTAAAACACATTTCTCATTTCTTTAGGTTTTATTTCCACTGTTGTATCTATGGTGTGGTGATAGTAGATAAATATACTAACTGGTCTGTTAATCACATAATTTCAATTGCTACAGAACTAAAGAAGAAATGAACATCACTTGGTGATCTGGCCTCAGAAATTGGAGCTCCTCAATACCATCTCTGAATGCAATAGCTGGACAGGACTTAGATTTCTTTCCATTTGAGGAAGAATGAGATTGGTTGAGGTTTATGTTAAATAGGTGGTAACTATTTGGTACGATTACCTTTGGCAATATGAGAGAGTTACGTGATGTGTGATATGCAATGGTGTGGTGTGTGTGCATGTGTGCATTTTAGCAGCCAAATGATGGTAGGCACTAAGCATCCATTGGATTGGAAACCTAGTGCATATGATTCCTTCCTAGAGCATTTTCCAGATGGCATATCATATTAGGGAATGAGAAAAATTTCAAGCTGTGAGACAGAAAAGAAGTCACTGGAATTAGGTCTTTTTATCTCAACCTCTAGAAAAAAAGTACAAAAATTACTATCACTGAAGGTACCATGACTTTTTTAAAAACTGGGGTGGTCTTTTGTTCCTAACTTCTTCAGATTAGTGGATTACCAACTCTTTCATGAGTTTTGTCAGAAACTCCAGTACCTCCCCATTAGAATCCCATTCTTTGCGTTGTTTTCATTTAATTTAGCCAAAGATGATTTTTTAACTTGAAAAAAGCAAACTTAACTAATATATATTTGTTTTACTTTTGAGAAAACTGAGGAAAAGAAATGTTAAGTGACTTGATTTTATCTTACTAAGAATACAATTTATACTTTGAAAGGACTTGGAATCACAATACAATATAGTCAAAGAACTAGAGGACTCTAAACTCAGAAAGAACATTGTCAGAGATGATGAAGAGAAACACAGTTGAATCAATTTAAAGATGTTACCTGTCAGACGATCAAAGATTAGAATTTACATAGAATCGGTATTTTTGTACAATATATGGGAAATATTTTTTTTAAGATTTTATTTATTTATTTGACAGACAGATCATAAGTAGGCAGAGAGGCAGGCAGAGAGAGAGGGGGAAGCAGGCTCCCTCCTGAGCAGAGAGCCCGATGTGGGGCTTGATCCCAGGACCCTGAGACCATGACCTGAACCGAATGCAGAGGCTTAACCCACTGAGCCACCCAGACTCCCCAGGAAATCTTTTTGACAAAATTATCAAAATATTAAGAGTTTCTCTACCTCTAGAGGAATTTAATTATGAAATGTAAACTATTGAAGGGAAATGTCCAGTCCTTACTCCTTTATCAATTTATATTGCCACATAGTAAATATTCAATAACTATTTGTTGAACTGGATAATACCAAGAGGTGATAGTCCCATATCTATTTAATGTCTGCTTTTCAGTGTGCCATTGATGCCTTGGTGATGAAGGTGGTCAAATAAGGAGGAATGCAAGCCATAGTAAAGAGCCGACAGAGACTTCTGCCACAGCCAATAAGGAAACAAGGAGCTCAGTTCTATAGTCACAAGAGGCTGTGTACATTTATGACCTATTTAACTGTGAGATATGGATGTTGTTTTGAGCTGCTAAGTGTGCAGTAATTTGTTACACAGCAATGTGAAATGAATACAGCAACAAACATAAAGGATTTTCTATGCTGTCTTGGGATAAGTAACACCACTCAGAATTATTTAACCAGGGGCATCTGGGTGGCTCAGTGGGTTAAAGCCTCTGCCTTCAGCTCAGGTCATGATCCCAGGGTCCTGGGATCAAACCCCACATCGGGCTTTCTGCTCAGTGAGGAGCCTGCTTTCCTTCCTCTCTGCCTGCCTCTCTGCCTACTTGTGATCTCTCTCTGTCAAATAAATAAATAAAATCTTTAAAAAAACTCTTAAAGAATTATTTAACTATATTTCATATGATAAGTGTATATCAGTGGTTCTCAAACTTTAATTGCTTCAGAATTTTCTAGAGAAACTATTAAAAATGCAGACCACTTAAACATGAAAAATCTCTACCCCCAACAAAACCCAGAAATCTTGGTTTAATTCACCTTAAGGGGCAAGTAATCTAGAAGTATTTCTCAAAGAAGAGTTTTGGGGCCACATGTGAGAAATTAATGTGGATAATATCCAATAACTAACTGGTTGAACATGTGATTGTGGGAAGCAACTCTTGATACCAAGAGAACTAAATACAACTGACAGCCATCAAATCTGAGTTTAGGAAGACTGAATCTGAGGATATTTTAGTCCCATTTAATCAATCTTTAGGAAATTTTCAGAAAAAGATGCCAGCAAGCCAAATATTCTCTTAACAAAATCTAATAAACAAGAGCACTTATTGCCAGTGTGGCCCCACTTTTAAAAGACTCATGAACGAATAGGATTTTTTTCCCGTAGAGTGAATGTAAATGTGTGACTAAGGAACTAAAGGCATAATTTCAGGCAAGAAGATTACCTTGATTACCTTGACTTGCAAACTCTTGGGGAAGAAGATCTTTACCAAGGTCAAGTGTAAGTTTGCAAAAGCAAGAATCTTCCCTCTGCCCATAAAGCAGAACTGCATATCACCTATGTGCTCACATGTGCTGAAGTCACTGTGCGTTTTGCTCATATGGTAGGTAAAGAGGAAACATTGTCAAAACCTCCAAAGTTTGGCTTTGGGCCCCTCATGTTCTCTTACCCATCTTAACGGCCAATCTTCCAGTTGTCTGTGTGCCCACTGGCTCAGATGTAAATCATTGTTCAAGGAAGAGACTGACAGATTGGTTGATTGATTGGTTGATTGGCCTTTGACTGAAATTCCCCATAGAAAAAATATTACTTCAGCTAGGCACTTGTAATTTAAACATCTCATCTCTAACTGTGGAATGAAAGGCTTTTCCTCTTGATATTTCCAGCCTAGGTGAAGAAGTGTATTGTATTTTGGGGGTGTGTATAGAAGGAGGAATCTTGTAATCATACTAGAAATCTTGTAATCATAAATTTAGAGTAATTTAGGGGCACCTGGGTGGCTCAGTGGGTTAAGCCTCTGCTTTCGGCTCAGGTCATGATCTCAGGGTCCTGGGATCGAGCCCCACATCGGGCTCTCTGCTTGGCAAGGAGCCTGCTCCTCCTCTATCTCTCTGCCTGACTCTCTGCCTACTTGTGATCTCTCTCTGTCAAATAAATAAATAAAATCTTAAGAAAAAAAAATTTAGAGTAATTTAGAGGCTAATGATTAAAGTGCATGCTCTACGATGTTTTCTCTTAAGCCCTTCATCTGCCAGAAATTCCTCTCCTTACTGCAGTGAGTAAGCCAGAACTACTCAATAGGAAGCTGAAGATCTCATCCCCAGCATTCTGAGATAGCAAGAAACTTGAGCCACTACAAACTTCTTAGACCTAAAAAACAAACAAATCCTAAAATAGGATTATGAAAGGCTTTCATACACATTCCATCTTACACTTCAGTCATTTGCTGGTTTGATCTATTCTTTGCAAACCATTTCCCAGATTTCTTTGCCTATTGTCTTATGGCTTAGTTCAAATGATGGGAGATGCTGGCAAAGACCAAGGATGGGAGAAAGAGAAAACGTGTGGGTATCCCTACCCTTACTTTACAAATACACCCTCTCTGATTCAGGGCTCCAGCTCAGGATTCTTCCTCCCCATATCCCAGCCCATGCCAGAAAGCATCTTCCATGAATCTCACACAACCAGGTGGGCAGCTCTGGCTCTCGGGTTCTTGGGTTCTAGTAACAGCCAACTCCTCCCTGGTTTTTCTACCTCCAGCTGTAGCAGTGGCTTCCTTCTGCTATCAATCTCTGTATTGCTTTACCATCTTCTGTTTAGCATTTCAGCTCTTCTAACACCATCGTTAATAGTTCCTGGTATTGAGTTTTTCTAATGAATAACATGGAATGGGCTCCATTTTCTAGATTGGATCACAACTGATACAATTCACCTTATTCTGGCTTCAAGACGTCTGTTTTCTATCATCTTTGGTGGTATTATAGCCAATCTTTGTGATTTTTTTTCCCCTGTTAATGTCAATTCATTATTTGATATCCAGGAGATCTCCACCAAACTTTCTTTACTATTTCTGCCTCTGGTGTTAAAAATCCATCACTGTCAGTAACAGTGGTACTCTAAGCCAGTAAGAGTTTTGGTGACAATTTATAAAGCATTACTATTTAGACACTTGTCACAATACTAATATCTTTCTAACAAAGACTATATTATTCTAGATTCATCTGAATTATATCATTGATTTGAATCATTATACATTGTAATTATACAACTCATTTTGGTAGTTATTAGACCTTTACAAAATTTACAACAGATCTAGGAATAAAATAACACCACCATTTTCCTAATTTAAAGGGCTTGATAAAGATAAAATGAAGAACTTGCTCAAGTCACATTGATAATGACAAATATAGGATTAAGAACTGGTCCTTTAATTCTAAATCAAATTTCTGTCTAAATTGTATGGTTATACCTCAGCAGGAAACACTTGTCCAGGTATTATGAAGAGAAGAGCCTGAAAAAGACAGATAATATGCTATGTTGGGGGGGGTACCAAGTTAACTTTGGAGAAAACTCTTAGAGACACTAAATTGAAAGATTTTATCTGAGGTTACCCATTTTTGCAATACTTCATAAAATCAGGGATCACAATGAATAGCCTACTACCACCTTCCACTAATTGTAACAAAGGCTTTCTGCCTAACCTTCATGCAATTAGCATAAACTGAGTAGCTATGATGTTTTTATAAATATAAATGAACTTTCAATATCGCCATGATTATAAGTACAGGCTGACCAATTACATGGTATTTATAACCAAAGACAACTATATTTGACATTCAGGGCTGAATGACATCAAATGATATCATTTTAAGAAACTTGTTAAAGCTTTAAATAAATAGAAGGAAAAAATAACATAATTTATGAAATATGAGATAGAAAACCAACATTAACATCAGTATTTGGAGGATACAGAAAATTAATTTTACTCTTGAAAGAAAATAGTAACACATTTCCTACTTCCTATTTGAAAAATGATTTCATCTTATCACAAGAAAAAATAATTTGTAACTACATGTGGCAAAGAATATTAACTGGATTTATCATAGTGACCATTTTACCATGTACACATATATCAAATCATTATGTTTACACCTGAAATTAGCACAATGTTAAGTATCAATTATACCTCAATATTAAAAAAATCAATAAAGGGCTTACCTATAGGGCAGGGTTAAAATCTATTCAAACTACAAAGAAGCCAGTGGTCCTGTGGTCATCCCAAGAGGATAAAACTCTAACATCACTTTCATTCCCACCCTCTCCTCTCCCATCACACCAGATCACCAGAGCCTAGGTGAGAGGTAGACAAGGACCAACTCCCACATTCATGGAAGAGGATGTGAAATCTGAACGACTGTGGGTGGCTTCATCTCTATGTATGAGTATTCAGTAAGTGCACATGGTGTGTATACACTTCTAGGTGCCAGGTTGAAAGGACTATAAGTAAATACAAAAGAAATGGGCAGAAGGAAAGAAAGAACTACTTGCCCAAATCTAAAATAAAGTGCTCTGTAAAAAATAGCAAGCTCTGTGCTTGCAACATAAAGAGGTACTTTTATAATAAAACGTCTTAATAACAGCAGAATCCTGGGGCGCCTGGATGACTCAGTGGGTTGGGCCTCTGCCTTTAGCTTAGGTCCTGATCTCAGGGTCTTGGGATCGAGCCCCACAGCAGAGAGCTCAGCGGGGAGCCTGCTTCCCCCCCCCCCCCCGCCGCCTACTTGTGATCTCTCTCTCTGTCAAATAAATGAATAAAATCTTTAAAAAAAATAATAGCAGAATCCTAAAAAAAGTGGGGGGAGAATCCTAGATTATATATCATGAGTCCACATAGCACTCAGATGTTTGTTATTGCCTGGGATAAAATGCTGAAACATTTTCAATAACAGAAATAGTACTCGCTTTTGTTGTATTAATTGTAGACAGTAAATATAGAAGAGTTGTTTCCACATTTTACATTTCTCAAATTCGGTACACTTAAGTCCATATAAATATTTAATTTTGTTAATCCCATATTAAATGACCAATAGTTAGTCCTAGCACTGATTTGGAGGAAAGGGAGGATTATGGTTCAAGAGAACCATGAAAGTTCTCAAAGCTATCATCCAGTTTGAAGCCAAGCAAACTTTCAAATCATGGATGGCTGAGGACTGAGGTAGACTCTAACTGAGCAGCCTGAGCAACGTCAGGGCAGCCATCTTGCTCCAAATTCTCTTCTAGAAAACAGGCTCTCACACATCCATCTCTTCCACCATTCAAGGAACACTATTTACATTGATCTTATTTTCTAAAGTCTTACTTTTCACAGTTCAAAATTTTTTATATTATACACTAACTTTTCACACATTTGTCATCTTTTTTTTTTTTAAAGATTTTATTTATTTATTTGACAGAGATCACAGAGAAGCAGCAGAGAGAGAGGAAGAAGCAGGCTCCCTGCTGAGCAGAGAGCCCGATGTGGGGCTCGATCCCAGCCCTCTGGGATCATGACCTGAGCCGAAGGCAGAGGCTTTAACCCACTGAGCCACCCAGGCGCCCCACATTTGTCATCTTTTTCCAAATATTCGTAGAGACATGGACCTTACTTTAGTATTCCTTTGTATAAAGTAACGTATTTAGTAAGTCACAAGTAGAAATATAATGTTTCTTAAAAAGTCAATGGAGGAAGAGAAAACATTTTGGTTTTTGCTGATGTTTTATTTTTTGTAGTAAAAAGACTGGCAAGAGGTAATGTCAGCATGGGTTAAAAGAAAAAAAAGAAAAGAAAAAGAAAAAGCTTAAGAATTGAAAGGATTCCCAGGTAACAAAGAGCACCTGGGCGGCTCAGTTGGTTGAGCACCTGACTCTTGATTTTGGCTCAGGCCATGTTCTCAGGGTCATGAGATGGACCCCTGAGGCGGGTTCTGTGCTCAGCAGGGAATCTGCTTGAGATTCTTTCTCCCTCCCTGTCCCTACCCCTCTGTCCCCAACCCCAACTCATGCTCTCATTCTTGTTCTAAATGAATAAATAATATAAAATCTTTAAAAAAAGAAAGGATTCTCAGGTAATGAATATTCTTTTTATATTAGTGATATATATGTTCATTTTCATTAACACTCTTTCTATCATAACAAATCATTGAATTGCCCTCAAAACAAAATTACAAAATCTGTCTTGGCTGACCATTAAAAAACTAATTTCTCAAAGTTTCTATCCTGACTATATCAACTTAAACTCTCTGAATAATACCAAGATAAGAGCTCTTACAGTGTGATTATTTCTAATTAGCCAAGAGCTGGTCAAAATACACTCCCTCCCCACTGTATCTCATGCTGCTGTACTAATGTTACACAACCATGGCCATCCATAAAATCTTTCTTTGGATAAAGTGCAGTAGATTCTGGTTTGAAAGATATTGTTTCTTGGCTTTAGCAGAGAGGAAACATCTACTGAGTTGTGACTGGCTAGTTTAGAGGTGGTGTCCAGTGCCAATGGTACCTTGTCAAGTTCCTTCTTCAGTGGCTTTCCAGGAAAAGAAAGAGGACAACTAGTTTCCATTGAACATATCATTTTAGTGTATGGATCTCCTCTCTGTACTCCCTTGTAGAACAAATTAACCTGCCTACTGCCTTGGTGTAGCCATATGACCTCCCCAGACCCAAACTGCCAAGGTAGGCACCTGACCAAGGACCATCAAACTGTAAGAAGTCAAAGCCACAATCACTGTGGTCAAATCAAAAAAGCAAATTGCTCAAAAAGATTCTACCCCTTGGAATTTAAACTGACACCTTTCTCTTCAATGTGTGGACTAATGATGAGCAGCATCAAAATCACCTGTGAACTTGTTAAAAATATCAAATCTCAGGCTTTACTGCAGACCGACTGAATCACAACTTGCATTTTAACATGACTTCCAGATAATTGTATGATAGGTGGGGGTGGGGGGGGGAGGGGACAGCAGAAGACAGGAGGAATGTGGTTGAGGAGAAGAACTTATTTCACTTTGAATAAGATAATAACATACAAATCACCTCAGCTATTTTATTATTTAGCATAATAAAAATCTCAGAAGCCCAAACTCCTACCTTGCTTAGTAACTGCAGCTAAAATAAGAAAGATTGGACAGAAGGGGTTCCAGGGACCATGAACAAGCTAAATTCATCAGAGAAAGCCAGAGTTGGGAGACAGATGGACAGAGAAAAGGTTTACAATGGACGGTATATATGTGGTAGGCTGGCTTCACACAGTCCTGGTGACAGCATAAGTATTAACTGTGCCCCCTCTGACTCCAAATGGACAGTAAATTGTATGATAACCCTGTGTATAATTCAGTGAGACCAAGGCTAATTCATAGGCTGGCTGCTCTACTCTTCCTATACTTGGGTGCCTTAAGTCACTGTCTCCCTTATTATGACATCATTCTTACAGACACTGACCCCTCCCTTCTGCCCTCATCATTTGAAGTAACTGATGCAAAAAAGTATACTGCTTAATTAGTGCTGACTGTTTGCCATTAAAAATAATTTAATATTATATGCCGGGTGCTTATTTCATTATATCTAATCCTCACGGCAGACCCAGCTAATCTAAAATCTCAGAGGCATATTCTGGAATCTCGAACAAATGACTTCCATTAAAACACCACAGGTGCCAGGGCCCAATTCACAATCAGGGCAGCGGACTCCAGAGCCCCTGTCTTTTCCCCTCACCCACGTATCTCATGTCATCCAGTTCTTTAGGTGATGCTGCAAACACTGGTTATGAAAAAAAAAAAAAATGGCAGGTATTGTCTCTGGAAGTATATAAGTACTTTTTGTAAGATACTATCCTCTATTTTTCTGACAAAATGCTTAGATGCTTTGCAGATACAGGTTGAGCATTATTTTCTAGACTATACTGAAGCAAGACATGGAAAATTTTTATCATACTCTATTTAAATATATTTTTACCCAAAATGTGCCTTTTTCCTATAACCACCAAGATATACTAACCAATTTGCTGTAGTAAAGAGTGACAAAATAACTGAAAGTAAGTTAACGGATGAAACCAGGACAGAATTTCACATTTATTCACATACAAATCACCTCAGCTATTATTTACAACTGTTATTAAGTAGTGCGAGTGATTTAATGTCTCAGAAAAAAAAAAAAACACACAAAACTATTTCTCCTTTTTATATTAAGAATCCTATCTTAAAGGCAAAGGAAAGCAATGGCTTAAGTGAGATTCTAGTTTGCCCACATATTCCGGCATTTGGAAAGGAATCATTCTAATTGTATTTATAATCTTTTTGTTTAAAGGTTTATTTACTTGAGAGAGGGAGAGAGAACGCGTGTGCACACACATATGGGGGTGGGGCAGAGGGAGAGAATCTTCAAGGATACTCCCCTGCCCCAAGTAGGAAGCCCAAATCGGGGCTCAAAGATCTCAGGACCCACAAGATCATGACCTGAGCTGAAACCAAGAGTCAGAGGCTTAAACAACTGAGCCACCCAGGTGCCCCCTTTATATTCTTAATAATAAAAGCTCAGAATTTCAACTTCTATATGCTTCGTCTTAATGTTATCTCTGTTTTTTTAAAGGGTACATGCAAGAATGCATCCTAAGACTGCACATGTTTGGGTTAAATATTCACAGATTCCTAATTCCAGTTCTAATTACTTTTGCTTATTTTTCATTTTAGGGGTAGGAACAGGGAATGGGAGGCAGGGATATATGGGGAGCATAGCACAAGGCTTGCCACATACAAGAGGCTTAACAAATTCTAAAGAAATCTAAATAATCGAAATCAAAATGAAAGGAAGGAAGGCAGAAAAGGAGAGAGAGAGAAACACACAGGGATGGAGACACATACTGTTTAGCAATCAAAGAAAATATACATATTCCCCCTGAATTGGAGTATCTGAGGAGTTCTGTTTGTTGACTATGATTAAAATCAAGGTTATTAGGGCACCTGGGTGGCTCAGCTGCTAACCGAACCTGCCTTCGGTTCAGGTCATGGTCCCAGGGTCTTGGGATTGAGTCCTGCCCTGGGCTTCCTGCTCAGCAGAGAGCCTGTTTCTCCCTCCCCCACTCCCCCTACTTGTATTCCCTTTCTCTCTGTCAAATAAATAAATCAAATCTTTAAAATTAAAATAAAAAATAAAATAAAATAAAGGTAATTATTTATTCTATTGTGTAGACTGATAAAATTTCTCAGATAAATAGGCAGAGTAGGTAAAAACAAATGAAAGATTAAGGGGAACAGGAGGAAGAGTGAGTCACAGCAGGGGAAGGGAGAGGGGGATGAGGGGTACAAGGGTGAAGTGGGGGAAGACAGGAGAGGGGAAGGAAAGAAGGGGGAGGGAAAACAGGAGCGAGGAGGAAACTGGTTGAGAAGAAGCACTTAAATCACTTAGATATGGTTACTTGATTGATATCTGGGTCTCTCCCAGGACCTCCAGCTCAGAGAGAATAGGGATTAGGTCAATTTTTGCTCTTTGATTAATCCAGCACAGCTCCAATTCCCAAGGACGATGCTTTTCAAAGAATTTGTGATGAAGAATCGATCTTTTCATTTCCACTCTGTCATGGATAAATAGTTTGTGAAAACAAATACTGCTGGGAACAGAACATACAAAATACAAGCCCATTTATTTATTATTAAATTCTCCTGACATAAAATTGCTGTGATTGTGCACTTATCTTGTCATGGACCAGTAACCATTGTGCCATCCACTAACCACTCCTTGAAAAGCCTGACCTGGTAGAAACTCATTAAAACTTTGTAGGCTGTCGAATCCAGCCATCAGAACATTAACAGTTCAGCAATAAATTAAAGTTAGATTATGATTTTCCTGGAACTTGATCTCTCTGGGTTTTCCCCCGATTTTATTGCCAATTCTGAGAAGTTAACAGGGTGGTGAATCTGACCCTGATTTTTAAATGGCTACACTAAGGACAAAAGACAGGCTCCTCGGGGGATGGTCCCTTCCTGAGTCACAGAACAGAAAGGGACTCAGTTCACTCCACTCCCAGGCCACTGTTTTTTCCCATAGGCCTCAGTGGCTCTTTTATTCCTGCAATCAAATTGAACATGCAGCATTAATTAGCGAGGTGTAAGCACTTTTCGTTTTCACTTTTGGCTAGCAGATTCCAGTGAATCTCTAATTTACACATTTCAGTTCTGCAGACATTTACAGACCAATATTCTGAGAGCTAGTCTTTAATTTGGCTTAGCATCCATTACTGTATTTATAATGTTAAGAGGTGTATTTAATTGTCATTCCAGAAGAGACCCTGCCGCAAATAATCAATGGTTCCCAAAAGATAAGTGTGTGGTCAATCCCATTCTACTTTTCTTTTAGTCTGTAAATTGTTATGCCTTTTTGTGGTATTGGCTAGGAGAAAACAACGAGTAAGAAAAAAAAAACAAAAACGTAATAACTATGACAACTTCAGCAAATCATTGGCAAAATGTCCTTTCCAACAACCGATTCAAAATGATAAAAACGAAACCTATATTCAAAATCTTGGTGACCATTTTTTTTAAAGGATATCTGTTGAACAAGCTATCATTTATCTATCTTTTCTGGACAAAAGTACAAAACAAACTGTTAACAGTCATGATCTATTGAGAGTACAGCAGACTGCCCGAACGAAATAGGGGATCCTTCCTTCTTTGTACATTTCTGTACTTTTAAAAATATTTCTCATGAATATGTATTTAAATGAATATGTAATACTTTATTAATAATATATTGGTGATGGAAGTGATTCTAGGAAGTCTAAATGTTTTAAACATGAATATATATTTAAAACAAATGTGTAATATTTTATTAATACATTTTATTACTTTATCCACTGAACTTTGAAATAAAATAATACGCAAGGCAGGTTTCTTAGCCCTTTAGTAGATAGATGAGGGAACTACAGGGAGGTACAGCACTGAGATTCCAAGGGAAATATGTGTTATGCCAAATTTGTGAGCTTCCCACTTCCTTATGCTGCAGGGAAAAGACAAATGAGCACATTGTATCAGTTAATGGAATCTCCTTGTATTTCTAACTTGGGTCTCCAGGGGTAGATAAATAACAAACAGGACCCATGTGAAACATACACTGTGACAGTGATCTAACCCAGAATTTGAGGTAGTTCTGAGCCAAACTTGTTCAAGTACATTTGGTCAGAAGTACATTTTATATTTTAATTACCCTACTGAACTTTTCCCCTGGTCTGGTAAAACCAGTAAGAAATTCACTTAGTCTCTACAAGGTTGGCAGTGAGTGCAAAGAACACGTTAAGTTGGCAAAGGTCACATACAACACTGAAGATAATTTTATCTGATAACCAAAGATATTTTCGGAGGGAAAAAACATAAAGTAAATATTTGCCAGATTATAAACTAAATTTTACACCACAGGTCCAATAACACATAATTTGCTTGCAACAGACTATTTCTTAAAAAAAAAAAAAAAAAAAAAAAGAATGCTTAAGGTATTTAAAATGAGAAAGTTACTAACAATATCGTGTTAGTCCCCGTACAGCTTTTCCTCTTGACCAGTTAAAAACTATGATATTTGTTTTAAGAGAGGATAGGCCACTGAGAAAAGCCAAGCCTTGATAAGCCTTGATGTTGAGAAGAAACAATGCTAAATTAACAGGTTATAATTTTAAGCTCTAAAGAAATCTTAAAAGAACTTGAGAAAAATGCTGTGAAAATTTGTAACAAAAAAAGTGAGCAGAAAAGAAAAATCACATTCTTGGGCCTTTTCTTGCCCCCCACTCCCCACTGTGTAGAATGGCAACCAGAGGAAAGAAGTAAAGGTTAAGAAGATCCCTGATATCCTCTATTTGGCAGGAGTTAAGAGAAGCACATGTCTCCTTTCTGATATGGGTAGAGTCATCCCTCAGGACCTTATTAGCTACAGAAGAAAAAAAAAAAAAAGAAAACTTGGTTATCACCCTTAAATTCCCTACTCGCTTAAAGCAATTTCTAGAGCAAAGATACACACGTGTAGCATTCTCTAATAAAGTCATGGCTTCTGGGATTTTCCAAATTTCTAAGCTTCCTTTCAAGCATTAGAGAAATGTTATATGTGATTTTTTCTTTCTTTCTTTTTTTTTTCTTTCTTCCTCCCCCCCCCCTTTTTTTAACTAATTGGTATGGCCAATATTAGATAAGGTTGGAAGGTACAAGCAGTGAAAAAGTTAATTTCTCATTTTCTTTTTAAAGTCTACCTTAAGTTTGTTCCACAAATCATTGTAGTTGCCATATCATTATGTAATTGCTGTTCTTAATATTTATTATACAGGGGGCGCCTGGGTGGCTCAGTGGGTTAAAGCCTCTGCCTTCAGCTCAGGTCATGATCCCAGGGTCTTGGGATGGAGCCCCGCATCAGGCTCTCTGCTCCACAGGGAGCCTGCTTCCCTTCCTCTCTCTCTGCCTGCCTCTCCGCCTACTTGTGATCTCTGTCAAATAAATAATAAATTTAAAAAATATATTTATTATACAGGGCTAAACTTTATAATCATATTGTTAGTTTTTACAAAAAAGTATAAGATATAAGTGATTCTGTCACAGATAAAGTAATAGCCTTCAGAGAGTTTTCCAGTGCATGAATTTCTACATGTGATTTAAAAGGCTGACCATATAATACATACGCAGGCATTCAGGACCCATGTGTGAAAACCTTTTTTCTACAGGTTACAAAGCTGTAATATCCTTTAGTATATTTTGATGTTTTGACTCAGATATTGAGCCATTTACTCCTCTGAAGACCTGGTTATAAACGCTTTCCTTTCCTTCTTCTGGTGCTAATTATCTTACCCTTCTCTACTACACATTCAGTAAAACCTGTGAATGAAGACCGCATGCAGAAAGAGACAAGCTCCCTAGCCAGTAATGGCATCCTTACTTACAAACATGAAAAACTCTTAAGACATTCCTCTCAACAAGCCCCTTTCTCTAAACAAACAAACAAAAACAAAACACAAAGCAACAACACAACAAAATAAGTCATTCAGACAGAAAACATGATGGTGTTTAGAGGAATAGGTCCACCATTGCCTATCCCAGTTGTTATGAACCCTAATGGATACACACGGGAGGTAAAATGCTGGGAAAGTTTGTGAACATCTAATCACTGCCCAAACTGTTAGGCAAAGTGAAGGAGAGGTAGCATCTACAGTCGCAGATTGTCTATGAAACAAACCATCAAAGACATAAGAAAGAGAAAGAGAAAGGGAGACGAAGTCTAAGCAGTGACTGAAACTTAACCTGCTAGTTGAGTGACAGTAAGTGGTTGCTAACACGTATTAGCACCTGGTGCCCTGTAAATTTTTTCTGGTTACCTCCCTTCATTCCCAAAACAGTTCTATGAAATAGTTATTATACAGAGAAATTATATCTGCTAAAGGAAAATCATAACTGCTAAGGCTTTCCCACCTATCCACCCCACCCTGTCACCCCTTTTCTTTGTGACAGCTCGGTATCCCATGCTAACGCTCCTCATAGCACTCTCACACATGTGCAACAGAAGGAGTAACAGTGTGGTTGAGAGAATGGGTGTTGTGGCTAGAGAAACATAGATTCAAACCCAGGTCTGTCACTTGTAAGTCAGGTGGTTTGGACACAGTCTCTGAACCTTAGCTTCCCCCTAGAAACAATAGGGGCAGGGATAGCATTTGCATCACAGGATAATTGATATGATCAAGTGAGTTAATGACTGCAGAGTATTTAACTCCATACCCGGTCCATAACAAGGATGAGTTTAGCATTATCTTTGAAGGGAGGGGTAGCTTCTGGTTTTCTTCATTTTCCTACAGTGTGTTTATTCAGAAGGAGGCCCAGGGAAAGGGTTTATTATGTATTTTATTTTATTTAAATTCAATTAGTTAACATGTAGTTTATTACTGGTTTCAGAAGTAGAGTTCAGGGACTCCTCAGTTGCATGTAACACCTGTTGCTCATTACATCACGTGCCCTCCTGAATGCCTGTCACCCAGCTACCCTGACCACCCATCGCCCTCCCCTCCAGCAACCCTCAGTTTGTTCCCTAGAGTCTCTTATGGTTTGTCTCCCTCTCTGATTTCACCTAAGGGTTTTAAATGCTTGCTGAATGAAGGATGAATAAAGAAATGAACAGATGGATGGATGAATAATTTTCTGACTATCAGGACAGCATTCTTTTTTTTTTTTAAGATTTATTTATTTATTTATTTGACAGAGAGAGAGAGAGAGAGAGAGAGAGATCACAAGTAGGCAGAGACACAGGCAGAGGGGGAGGGGGAAGTAGGCTCCCCACTGAGCAGAGAGCCGGATGCAGGGCTCCATCCCAGGACCCTGAGATCATGACCTGAGCTGAAGGCAGAGGCTTAACCCACTGAGCTACCCAGGCGTCCCTAGGACAGCATTCTTTTTACTAAAGTTCCAATTGCAGGGGCACCCGGGTGGCTCAGTCAATTCAGTACCCAACTCTTTGATTTCAGCTCAGGTCAGGATGTCAGAGTTGTGAGATTGGACCCCACATCAGGCTCCCCCACATCATTAGTCTGTTCATCCCCCTGTTCCTCCCCCTGCTCTCTCTCTTCTCTCTCTCACTCTTGCTGTCTCTCTAAAATAAATAAATAAAATCTTAAAAAATAAGAAATAAATAAAGCTCCAATTGCCTTCATTATTTTCCTCTTCCTGGAGTGGAATAAGTTTCTGTGACAGTTCTCAGTTGTTAAGCACCTGGTACAGTGCAAGTTTATTTGCATTACTTATCTCTTTTAATTCCCCAAACAATTTCGTGAAATGGTTATTACACAGAAAAATTGGACCAGACTGTATCCAATGGCCTGCATATTTATAATATGGGGCATAGGTGTTCTTACATACCTAAGGCAAGAACAATAAAAATGATTGTTTCTTTATCATTACCTCTCCATGTAACATCCAAAAATGAGTTTCTCCAATGCCTCATTTAAGAAATGAGAATGTGAGATAAAGAGAGGTGGATAATCTCCCGCTGTTAGTTCTGGGACTTTAAAAATATTCCCTGACCTTTCCAAGCATCAGATTCCTTATTCATAAAATTGGGACACAATGGTAATTATATGTGTCTGACAGTATTGTGATAATTAAATGAGATAATGTGTAGAAAAAGGTGCATCGGGTAAGGATAAGTGGATGGATTTTTCTTTGAGGGGACAGCCAGCTGCTTCCCTACCATCCCCTTTATGGGGTTTTCTTGAAAATAGGTATAGCAGGATCACCATTTTGATTTTCAAGTGCAAGGTTAGGACTTCTTCTAGGACCCTTCAAACAGTAAATGCAAGCCTCCAGAATTAGTTCAGAATTAGCTTTCCCTCACAAGAGAAATAGGAGACAATCAGGTGCATCTATTTTTCTCTCAAGAATATAGAGGAGTTGTCATTGTTCTTCATTCTACTTTACTGTATAAATATGTGTGCGATTCTGTACAGACCTTGTAGTCACTTTGATGTCACCATACATCCCTACACTATGATGAATTGTGTTTTCTCTCTTTCTTCTATACAGGTACAGAAGGGTCTTTTGGGGGACAGGGTTGTTTTTATTTCCCCAACAATTATAAACTGTAAAGTGCCAAAAATTCTTAATTGTTGAGGTTGTTCTTGTAATTACTATAATTATCATCACTTCACAACTATGGTGATAGAAAATGATGCCATTTTCCAGATAAAAAAGATGATAAATACTCCTGACCCTAGCTCATTGGGTAAGTTCTACCAAAACTGGTTTTCTCAAAAGTCCAGCTGAATATATTCTTTTTTCCTTTTTATCAAACTTATTTTTATCTGATTTTAATGCCAAGAGAAGAATGCAAAGATAAAAATTATTAAATTTTAGACTGTCAGACCCCTGTAATGAAAGATAAACTTTTTGGGGTCATACTAAATGGTTGAACTTCAAAATGAAAACACATACCAAGGTTTTGCATACTCTAATTGCTATATACAAATATCAAAGAGGAAATAGAATAGAGTAGTAAAACAAATGCAAAAGATGCTATGAAATTCTGTGCACTAACATGACCTTCTAAAATATAATACATCATGGGGTTCCTGGGTAGCTCAGTCAGTTAAGGGTCCAACTCTTGATTTAGGTTCAGATCACGATCTCAGGGTCATGAGATCAAGCCCTGTATCCGACTTTGCTGTACTGGGTGTGGAGCATGCTTAAGATTCTCTCTCCCTGGGACGCCTGGGTGGCTCAGTGTGTTAAAGCCTCTGCCTTCGGCTCAAGTCAAATAAATAAAAATCTTAAAAAAAAAAAAAAAGATTATCTCTCCGCTTCTCTCTCTGCCACTGCCCCTGCTCTCTCTCTCTCTTTCTCAAATAAACAAATTATGGGTAAGTTAAGTCTTATATTTAAATACAGTATTTGTTTTTTAAGGCTTAAAGATCAAACAGGATGCCCAAAATCAAATCCATTGCCGTCTCCATTACTGTCAGTTCTCTCCTCACATCTGCTCACAAACGCCCTCTTCTAATAGACTTTCCTTCTGTCTAGTAATGACACCCAATGGGTTTCCAATGGGTTTCCAAGTCTGAAAGTTCTTTAACACTTTCCAGTCATAGGCCAAGTCTATCCCCTGTACTTGTTTTAGCATACTTCTTGCCACAAAATATTTTTTAAACTATTTTATTCATTTATTTGACAGACACAGATCACAAATAGGCAGAGAGGCAGGCAGAGAGAGAGGAGGAAGCAGGCTCCCCGCCGAGCAGAGAGTCCTATGCAGGGCTTGATCCCGGACTCCGGGACCATGACCCAAGCCGAAGGCAGAGGCTCCAACCCACTGAACCACCCAGGCACCCCCACAAAATATTTTGATTTTCTATCTCTTGGTCTTTCCCACCAGTATTTTTATTAATGTCTGAACATATGCATTTTGCTTTGTAATTCTTAGCAACCATCTTGGCAGTGGCCACATAAAACCTCGGTTGAATAAATTAACACGGGAAATTCCTTAGAGTATATGGCTGTGATTGCTTTTGTGTCTATTCCCTACCTTTAATTCTCAGTTTTTCTATGTTAGTTTAGGTTCTCAGTCCTAACAGCCTCCTCTTAACCCTTCCCATACCATCTGTTTATCCTCTTCACATTTGTAGGATACATTTTCACAAAACCCTGCTCCGTTTCTCATGCCTGGCTCAGAAATGCCCACTGGCCCCCATCTGCCTTCGAAAGTGTCTCTCACCAAAAGTACATACCTCCAACTAACATTCTGGCCTTTCTACATATAACCCAGTTTCAACAACTGTTCCAGCCATCTTCCCATACATGATGCTACACATTTGCTTACATGTAATCCTAAGAAGACAGATAAATTTAGCATCTTACATATTTGTCCTGAAATAGTATAAAGTCAAACTTAAAGAATATAAGGAGGTTTTAACATTAACATAAGTCCCAAAATCTAAAAAAGAGAGGAGGAATCCTTGCTGTATTACTGTTCTCTAACCCAACAACATGTCATAGAATCAAAACTAATATAGGCAAAACTGAATCTTAATTTGATTTTTAAAAGCAAAAAGCATTCATATCACAGTATTATCTTTCGTGCTAAATATTTTTATCTTCAATATGTACTCTAACATATATGTCAACCATCAACCATACTGGGTTGTCTTAGAAGCAATCCTTAGTACACATGATAACGGACTATTATAAAATCATGCATTAATGCCTTCCGTGTGTGTGTTTGTGAGTATTATTCCCTAGCAGAAGATTCTATTGTGATCTTCCTGTGCCACTGCTTCCTCCTTCTCTTTTCTGTACTCTGGCTTCCCTTGTAAAAGCTCAGACCATTTCCAGATCACTTACCAAACTCAAGACCTTGGCATCCCAAAGATTTTTATTCTTAAACTGAATTCTGGACTTTCTAAAAGACATTCCAAACCTCTAAGGCCAGTTCATGAATAGAACAGCTTGCCCCTTCGAAGGTTCCTGAAGCAATGCCTTTCAAGGGATAATTGGGCTTTGGAGTATGACCTGTTCCTCACCAAGCAAGACCCTGACATAGCGGGAGCCCAAATCAAACTGCCGCAGGGACCTAATAAATCCGCACAAGTCATCAGCTCACAGCATTTGGCTCCAGTTCAATCATTACTGTTTTACAAAAGAAATGAGCCCAGAAGACAGAAAATGGAAAACTCTTAGTAATATGATATGATTGTTTTTTTAAAAAACTGGTTAGGACCACCTCTTGAAAAACTTTGGTTAGGGTAGTGAATGGGCTAAATCCTTTCTGCCTTAGCTTTCAATTATTATTCAGTTATCTGTGTATATACTTTATTCTGTGATCTCAATCAGTGTGGCTCATTTTTACCTAGCCATCCTTCTCTTTCCCCAGTTCTGTTGTACTAATTTTGAGCCTGGCATCATATAGTGAAATTGAAGTTTCTCTCCTTTTGGAAGAGGGTCATTGGCTTCCCCATTTTTGCCCAAAGTCGATAAATGAAGAGAAATAAGTTACTCCAGTTTGTTTTCAGAGGGGAAGGGGGTAAGTCTGGGGAGAAATAGCAGATTTGCCTCTTTATGTTTGTGATTTCTAAGGGCTCTATCCTGAACTACTGATAGAAAAGAGGTTGTTGTAATAATTTGCAATCATTTACTGAAAGAGGCTACCTGACTTTCTGCTTTGTCTCCATTTTCTTAAGAGCATCAGGCTTCTGCATAGTTATAACTTGAATGCTATTCAGCCAGTGTGACCCTTATGGTTTTGTGTATATTTCCTGACATATAAAGAGAATCATTTCATGAAGCCATTTAATATAATCGCTCCCTCAGGTCTAAGACCTACGGTCTCTTCTAACATTAAGTTTTAGAGAAAAGGAGTCTATGTGTAATCTGCATTCACACCCAAATCTCTTTCATTTTGGTAAATTAAAGGAGTAATCTTCAAATAACAACTATTTTATATGATATTGGCTATATTTAGCATAGACTGCAATGTTCATTGTAGTGTGGTAGTATATTAGTAGCCTGAGATTTTGTACATAGGAACTAAAACCCAGTTTTCAAATACACATCGTAAATATATGGCTGTGATCAAAGCAATAAAAAAAATGATGAATGCAGCATGATATAATTTTCACCAGGAATACTTCAAAAAAAAAAATATATATATATATATATGTATATATGTATACATACATACACACCCTTTCAGGGTAATATACACTGATCTTCAAAACCACAGTTTACACATAAAATCTACATATTCTTGGAATATTCTTTTTATTTTTGGATACGGATTAAAGTGTACTTTGAAGTAATTAAGTTTTTCAGTGAGTAGATATCTCAACAAAAGATACCAATATCAAACATTTCAAACCCATAACAAGGTTTCCCAGTTCTTAAAGTAAAATCCATGCACTACTGAGTAATTATAGAAAGAACTGTGCCCATACAAACAAATGGGGAAAAAACAAAAATAAACCCACATAGCCCCCTAGATTAAAATCCATTTTAGAGAAGCAACAGAAAATCCTGAAAGATTTACACATTGAACATACTTTATGCTGACAAGTTGAAGCAATAGCACCAAAGAGAAGACCTAAATAAATTAATCTTCCCCAAAGAATACCTTTTTTTCATCATATTCTAACTACCTTAAAAGAACTATACCACTTTTATGCTTCTAAAAGGATTTTTCAAAAACCGTATACATAATTGAAAACAAACATTTGTAATCCTAAAATGAAAACATATTACTTTTGGTGTTAAAGAAACACACTTGCTTAGAAAGAATAAATTTTTTCATGAGTTTTTTCTTTTCTTTCTCTCTATGGAATTTTCAATTTAAGTACACAAAAATCTAGGGTAAATAAATTAAATGCCAAAAACATAGAATACATTTTTTTTTCTTATCTAATTTAGACATGCTCCCAGGATTTTAGATGGATGTTTCAAAAGTACCTAACATTTTTCCTCAAGTTTCTGATGTGGTCAACCCTTCAAATGCCACCTAAAGTAGGAAAACATTGGCAGTCTTATCAGAGTCTCCTGCTGTCATTCCACTGCTGCATGGGACAGTCTTCAACAAGACTTAGACAAACCTCATTCATCAATATTCTACTCTGGAGAAGCTGACACTTACTGTGAATTCTGCTCTTCAACTTAAATACCAGTGTCTGTGGCAGCCAATTCTATCATTGCAGACGCAGCATCCCTCAGGCAAGGTCCAACCTTTCTCTCCAAGTGCACCCAGGGATTAGTCTGACTTCCCCTAAATTCTCTCCTCTGCACAGTAAGAGCTAATCTTTCCTGTATGAAGCAGGAGATGGTGTTGCTATGACAACAGAGCACATTCTAGCAGTGGGACTACCGAGATGAGCCTTCAAAGACTCAGGGAAACGTGTACTCAGTTTTCCTCCAGGGCTATGGGCTCCTTCCTTTAGGATTTAATCCCCCAACAAGTTTACTGACAGACTGAGTTGTTGATTATCTATGCATTTTGCTACAGGGAGATCACTGATTAAGAACATGGCTGGAAGATCACAGAGTTATTTAATAAAAGTGCCATTCTCAGTTATATTAAATTTCCAGTTGTAACTGCTTTGTATAGCTGTTTTAAAACACAGCCTCACTTAAATGTAAAGCATTCTGCTTACTGTGAAGTTTTTCGAAAATGATATTGATGTGTTGAGAAGGGCATTATCAAGGGGAAAGCTTTATCTTTTTTTGTTTGTTTGTATATCATCACCAATGTATCAACTTGAAGGTTGGATACAGACACAGACACACACACACACACACACACACACATCCATTTTCTCTCTCCAGCATCAACGTCTGGAGCCTTGAGGTTTCAGGGTGGGGGAGGGGATATGCTAACAAAAGCAAATCCTTGCAGCTACATTTTGCATACATATATTAGCTGGAGAATAATCAAAATAAGCGTTAATCATTTAGAAAAATAATCACCAGTAGAATTTAAGTGCCTTCGCAACCACAGAAGAGAGCTAGTGATGGGTCATATTGTATAGGAGCAGATTTCTCATATTATTTTCAAACACGGCAGTTATATTTTTTGGAAAATAATTAACACGTATGTTATTGTGTATTTTTAAAAGTTGATCAAGCATTTTAATAGTCCTAACTTTGTACTATTTGGGATATTCATTTTTCTTCAGAAGGCATTCCCGTGAATTCAAACATGTCCATCTCGTCCGTTAGAAGGGAAAGACACAGAGCAGGGAAAGTTTTCCCTTCTCAGCAGCAGATGAGACGTTTAGTTTCTTTTCCCACCATGAGAGAGGCTTTTACCCATGGACTCATCCAAACTGTCTTTTCTGCTCCTCTTGATTTCCCCAGTACCTCTTCCATTTCTCAATCCTTTCCGTCAGGAGCCACTCTTACCACGGCACCCTACCCCCATCCTAGGCTGTGCAATTGCTGTCCTTTGTGGCTGAAGCAGTATCATCTGCATCCCCAACTGTGGAGGAGAATATGACTTCCTGGGTGTTGCTGGGGCTCAGAAGCAAGGGGTTCTACAGGTTAAAGGGATTCAGTGTCATACTGGCCTTCTAGGATAATCATCAGGCTTTCTTGATTTACTTCTTGTTTCTCACTCAAATGTGAAAAGCTTTAAGATATTAACTAGAATGTCAAGATCGCAAATTATACATGCATTTACATTGAGTGACTCACGTAAAATGAGCAGGGCATTTTGAAACTCCTTTTGATTTGTGTTTTTTTATTTCTCTCATAGTAAAAACTAGCAGTTAAATTTGTTTAATGTGTGCCTTGGTCTATACCTCCAGACACATATGTGCTTACATCGTGGGCATATACAGAACAATTTCCCCTCATGATCCTATTCCCAGAGCATGTTCTGAAGATACATTCTCATAATTCCAAAAGTTATGGCACCTGTTTTCATTATGTTCATTATTATCTAATTAGTAAAAGACTTTTTTTTTTTCCCCCATTTTCACTTTCATCTTCAGGGAAACTGGATAAATGCCAAAACATGTAAACAACATATGGTTTACTTTCAAAATCAACCAACCAGAATTACTCATTTTCAAAGAATCTCTTAGCTAAAAAATATGTTGAAGAAATAATTTCCTGCTCTAATAGCTAATGTTTACCATCTGCTATTCCTTTAGACTAACTACCTGGAGATCAATCATATTATATATTTTCTACTTCCCCTTCCCTCTAAAAAAACTGATATTATTAGTATTTTTAAAAAAGCATTGAAGTAGGTCATGCTAGAGTGTCACAACTTAAATTCGAATTTTGCAAGCAAGTTACAACCAACTAAAATAATATGAATGCCAGAAATCCCTCCTGTTAGAAATTTATGAGCTTTTTTATTGTCTCCTATGTATTACTTTTGAGCTTCTATTTTTCAACGTAATAATCAGTATGTCTGTTAAACCACCATAATAAGTTTGTCTTAGGGAAACAGAGATAGTGAGAGTAGCAGAAGGAGTATTTTTCTCAAAACTAGCTTCAAAGATGAACCCCAAAGCAGTTCTGAGGAAAGAGACTGAGATACTGGAGTCCTTGGCAAGGGGAGCAAAGCGTGGGTCAAGAATCATTTTTTCTAAGAGGCTACCTTTGGTAGAAAGGCTTAGGTACGGTCTCTAGACTTTCACTGGACACTGAGCACAGATTCTAATGACAAACTGCATTGCTAATCTGTCTGTGCCTCAGTTTCTCACTTTCAAAATGGGGAAAATAACAGTACTTCTATCATGGAATTCCCATAAGAATTCAAAGAATAAATATATATAACGTTCTCATAACAGTGTCTAGCATACATAAAATATGATGTAAATGTTAGGTATTATTTAGGATTTTGAAGACAGGCACTAAATATTGCTCATTTTGTTCCTCCTATTCCTAACACAATATCTGCTGCAGGATATGTACTCAGTAAATGGGCAAAAGTATTTTTCATATCACCTATATGATTTCAATATCTTATAAAGGAAAGTGAATCATATCTGAGGATTCTAAAACATAACAGAAGATAAATAGGAAATCTGTATATATAATTATTATGGGTTTATAAATTTCATTAAGTAAATAAATATATATTCGAGGAATGGAGTAGGTTTTTAATACATAGCCCTCTTGCATACAAATTATCTAAGAACTATTTGCTGAACAATAGCTACAGATTACAGTAAGTAGAATTATCTGAACACAAGCACTATAATCCCTTTAGTTTTACAAGAGAATGAGTTATCACTTATTACAAAAGTATTTAACACCTGCTTTAGTAAAAATTATGCTAGACGCCAGGGTACTAAGACTTAGATCATGGTCTCTGTTCTCTCTGAGTTCACAATTCAACACATACTCTGTGTCCCAGGCACTATTCTAGGTGCTGGAGATACAACAGTAAACCAAACAGAAATGTCTACTCTCAAAGTTACTCATGCTGTGTGTGTGTGTGTGTGTGTGTGTTAGGGTGGAAAATGTGAGTATATAAATAGATTATAATTGCTTGTGAGGAAAATGAGACAAGCTTGAGAAACAGGAAGGTTGGTGGAAACAGGGTCAAAATTCTAATGTTAAACAGATATACATAATGTAAATTGGTAAAAGCCATAAAAGAGCAACAAAGGACCATGGGCAGCTAAAAAAGGGATTGACTAACTCTTCCCTAAGTAATCTGGGAAGACATCATAGAAGGAACGGTCAAATTCCAACTAAGACATTCAAAAATATATACAGAAAAGTTCTTGTTTTTGTATTCAGGAGGATTTTCACATCATCTGTTTGATTTTAATACCTACCACAACAAAGTGAATAAATAACATCTAACAATACTAAAATATGTCAAAAGAGAAATATACATTTATTAACTATTATGGGTTTACAATGTTCAAAAATTTCATGGTCAATTAAAAATATGTCATTCTAGCAACTGAAATAACATATCGTTGATCTACAAAAGTAATTACCCCTTACTTTAAAAAGTAATTTTCTTCCTACTTATGTTCCTAAGGTAAAACATAACTGAAGAAACATAATTTAGGAGTGCCTGGGTGGCTCATTTGGTTAAGCATCTGCCTTCTGCGGGGGTCATGATCTTAGGGTTCTAGGATCGAGCCCCATATTGGGCTCCCCTGTTTAGCTAGGAATCTGCTTCTCCCTCTCCCTCTGTCTGCAGCTCCCCTGCTTTTGCTCTCTCTGTGTGTGTCAAATAAATAAATAAAATCTTTAAAATGTTTATACATACACACACACACACACAGAGGGAGGAAAACAAATTCTGAAATATTCTGTCAGATAACTGACATCCTGATCAGTCCAGAAATCTACAGATATATACCCATACCCACTTTTAAATTATTTATTAAATGATCACTTTTTCCAGTGCAATGATATATCAGATACTAGGAATTTAAAGAAAAGCGAGACAGTCTGCCTTCTACAAGTTTATGGTCCAGCCCAGTAGAGACAGACAAATACACAAGTCTTTACCACAACAGAGTGATAATTATCAGAAAATTATGCACAGGATGTTATGAGAGGATCTAGGAGAGAATTCTGTCCTGTTACAGGCATATGAAATCATCAAAAGAGCATGTACCTGCAGCCAGAATGGAAGAGATTTGAACACGCCAATGCTATCACTGAGAATAGCCAGAAAAGCTAATTTAAAAAAAATATATGCCTGAAATCCGTTTGAAGATATCAGACAGCTAGCGGGCAACCAGGATTGAGAGCCCAAGATCCCTAAGAGAAGGAAATCAGAGAACTGTGAACCAACAACGTTCTCTAAGCAGCTTTTCTTACTCCAGGCAAATGCTGGTGTTCATGTGAAGAGACAGACCAAGGCTATGAGCATACATTGTTAGGAGGCAGAAAAGACAGCAGAACTTTTGGAAATCTCATAATGCTGTAAAGAAAATTAAATGGATTTCACACTGAAAAAGGTAGCCAGATTGTGGGTAGTCAAGATTCCGGAGAAAGGGTAGCAGCATGGAAATGAGATCACAACTTGTGGTTTTGGTCTTGAGACTTTTGCCTATCTATAAGTTGTACAGAGCAAAAGGCCAAGAAGATATGCAAAAAACCTCTAAACAAGCAAACGGACAAAAAATACAGCAGTGTTTGCATTAGTCCTGCTCTGGACTGAAAGGCCAAGGACCACGCAGCGGGCAGGGTTTTTTGTAAACAATGCAGGCTATCCTTAGAACTTCTGGAAGGTTACAGCCTTCAGCTGATGTAAAACAGATGGGGTTAAGGAAGCTTATTATAAGACCTGAGACCCAGCATCAAATCAATTCAATCCTTGATTTGATTGAAATGGTCTGTGCTGCCCTATCTGATTACAAAGAGATAAGGGAAACTCCCTGAGACAGACAACAATCCCTAGACCGACCATTATTGTTCAGAGACTATATCTATAATGATAAAAAAAAAAAAATATATATATATATATAAGGCCTACCAATCCTACCAAGGATTGAGAGGGAAAACATTTTATGGAAAGACAGACAATAGAAAGAGACAACCAGTAACTGGAGTTATCAGAGTAAATTTTAAAATTACTGTGGCTATTACATTAAGTGGAACAAGAGGGGGGAATTTCACCAGAGCTGGAATTTACAAAAGAGAATCAAAAGGAAACTCAAGAATTTTAAATATGAGAACACTAAAATTAGGCATTTAAGAAAGCCTTTATTGTTGATAATAGTTGGAGAGAAAAGCAGAGAGGATTAGTGAAATAGAATATAGATGAGTAGAAAATACCCAGGTGGAAACATTGAGTTAAATGCATGAAATGTAGAGAAAGGGTGTTCAGAACATTTATGAAATGGGAGAACAATTTAATACTTTTTGACATGCTGGTAAATATTTAACAACCAGTTCTCCAAAAAAGTGAGCATATATTATAAATTTCACTGATATAAAGGATATCTAGCATACATTTTATAAATAATAAGAATAATGAAACATACGATATTGCCTGTTGTAAATTGCATATAGCAAAATGATTCTTTCAGAATACTTGGCTTCCGGGTGAATTTCAAACCCTCATCATGCCAAAACAAGTTGTTATATGCAAACAAGGAATCATGGAACACTACATCAAAAACTAATGATAGGGGCACCTGGGTGGCTCAGTGGGTTAAGCCTCTGCCTTTGGCTCAGGTCATGATCTCAGGGTCCTGGGATCGAGCCCCACATCAGGCTCTCTGCTCAGCAGGGTATCTGCTTCCTCCTCTCTCTCTGCCTGCATCTCTGCCTACTTGTGATCTCTCTCTCTGTTAAATAAATAAAATCTTTTAAAAAAAAATGATGCACTGTATGGTGACTAACATAACGCAATAAAAAATAATAATTATAAATCTTTAAAAAAGTCTTATCTAATATATTGACAACATACATATATATTTATATATACTGGATATTTGATATAATTTAATCTTCACAGCAACTTTCTGAGATTCAGTGCTGTCCTTATTTTATGAATACCCCTGGGTCAAAGCTGTCTTCCTCTTTTGCTATCTTCTTCAGTATTTACCAAAAAAGGCTGTACTCTATTCTCATATTGAATAACTGGAAATTCTCAGAACACATCATCCTCTCCTCTGACACCATGTCTTGTAATATCTCAGGCTCTCTCTCTTGCTCACTTTCTCACACACACACACTCTCTCTCTCTCTGGCTGGCATATCCTGTTCTTCATTCACTGGCTAATTCGGAATTTTCCTGTAAGATCCAGCTCAGCGTTCTCTTGTTCTTGGAAGCCATGCTTGAATGTCTCTAGATTGGCAAATGCCCTTCGTCAGTGTTTCCACAGTACCCTGCACATATCGTAAGCACTGTCTCCTGAAACTGTTTGTCTCCAAAAATGGTCCCAGATGATCTGTGAATCCCACAGTTTCGCCCTTGTGAAAGACTCTCTCTGAATCACTTTAACCAGTAGTAGGCAGAGAAAGGAAACTTGTATAAGTTTTGGACCAAACATGTAAGAAGGTCTGTCACCTTCTCCCTTTGCTCCTTACTGACTCTTGAGCCAACTGAGAAGTCTTGTTACTGTTGGAAGAACCATGTGGAGAAACCCTGTGCAGAACTATTCGAGAGGTGAAGGGCCCTGACACACAGAGTAAGAGAAGCAGGGCCAGCTGTCCCAGTGACCCAATGTCCTACCTGAAATGGGCCTTCCAGCCTCCCCCACCACGGCATCAACCACGGGAATGAGCCCCCTCTGATGCTCCAGGACAATCAAGCCCTCAGACCACTGCATTCCTGGCCAACATCAGGAGAAGCAGAAGCACAACCAGCTAAGCTGTCAACCCAATAAATCATAAGATAATAGAGTGTTTACTGTTTTAAACAGCTACACTCTGAGGTGGTATTTTTATACGGAGACAGATAACCAGCATATTTTGTCCTTCAGACTCTGAGCAGCTTGCGAGCAGACCCACACTAGATCAACCCTTGTACTCAAAACAACCAGAACAGTACTTTGTACAGAACAGTTCTAAGAAATGTTTACTAAATTGTGTTAACAAATTCAAGTCTCCTCAATCTGAACATGCAAAAACCTCTCAAACAACCCTGCTTTTAATTTTCAGTTCTGAACCAATTTTTATTGACATTGTTGTACATAACCGGGAACATAAGTTATTTCTGCAAGAATTGTATTAACCTATTTATGTGTTCCTACCTCACTGTCTAACTTTTTCCTACTTTATTTTGCCTTTGCTTTTTCCTCTCATCATGATATTGTCTGTGTCCCCCACTCTGTCCCCTTCCTCCCATTAAAATATAAGTGCCAGGAGGACAAGAGAAGGTCTTTTCTCTTTTCTGTTTGGTTTGTTGATTTATCACAAGTACCTAGAAAAATGTCTAACAACAGGAGATACACAATATTTGCTGGTTGGCCTGATTCCTTATTTTAGGAGGAAACTGGGCATACTCATGAGCCACACTGTATGGACAACCAGGACATAAAGAAGGTATATAGTCAGTGGCTAAGGAAGACGACTACATGACCCAAGACAAGAAATTTTACTTCTCTGGGTTTTAGCAATTAGTGCAGAAAGAAAATCTGGGTGGAAATGAGATAAATGTGTATGAAACACCTTGACCTCTTCAGAATAAAGGTGCTATGTAGATGGAAAGACGTCACATTCCGCCTTGCAGTATGACTATTCCAAGTTGCAAAAGTATTTATTTCTCAGTCGGTACTTTTTCTTCAGAAAATAGAATGTCAAGTTAACTTAAAGGAATATACAGGGCTGACATGCTTAAGTGGTCTGAGTTTCATACAGAAAGAAATCCTGCGGTGTGTTATAAGACAAAAACAGTTTTATACTATCATGCAGCAGTCAATGATAAGATATAAAAATTTCAGAGAGAATATAATTAAGAACTGGGAGTATTCACATGTGTTTACCTTAGTCAGTAACCCATAATAAATGTTTGAAAGATGTTTGTGTTGAATTAGTGTTGAATAAATAAACATTAATCTTTCACACAATTTTAGTAATAACATTATTATTAAGATAATAAATTATCTTACTGGTGTTCTTCAAGATATGGTGAATAACAAAAATTTAATGAGGTGTTATCACTAACATTCTAATCCTACAGACCTAGCTGTATGGAGAAAGAAGAGCATATCAGTTTCTTATACTGTTTATTGCAGTGATTTTAAGCAGAGACAGCTCAAGTGCTCTTCGGAAGAATGCCATATGCACAAGGTGACCTTATGGAACGGTGACCAGGACATTAAAATGTTCCCTCAAGAAGGTCAACCAGCAGTCTGGCTAAACATATTCTTTCAAAGCACATTTCCTTGGTCTGCTGGAGTCACACTATTGGGTTGGTTGAGGGAGGACAGATTTGTTGTTTTCATCAGCTCTACATTGGCGGAATAGTAACTCATAAAAACTATGCATAAATGAAGGGAAGAAAGTATAGTCAGTTTGTTTTAACATCAACAGTTTATTTTATTTATATATAATGTGCTACTTTTAGCCAGCAATATTATAAATTCATTAGGTAAAGGGACCAGGCCTTAAATATTTAAACTATTGTATCTTACAGTATTTAGAAAGAGTGAACAATTACTAGAGAGTTAATATTGCTTATCATAGTTGCTTCAACTCCTCTAGCTACATTATTAGAAATTAACTCTTGCTTCAATTACCAAAGGAACCAATTATGTATTATTTAGAATGATATATACCAGAAAAGACATTTGATTTATCAGAATAGGACAAAAAATAAAGCAGGGACATGGAAAAGGGGAAGTAAGGATACTAGTCAAAAGAAGAATAGGAAGAATTAAAATAAGAAATAGCATTATCGAAGCCTAGAATGATAGTAAGTAACATGAAGATTCATTTGAAGGAACAAAAGATATACAGCTGTAGAAGTCTCCTAAAAGATAGACAATGAAAGATAAGAGCTAAATACTTTAGAGAGGTATAAAAATATGGCACTCTGTGATGGACCTTAATTCCCAGTCAAATACACGAGCCTCACCTGAGGGGCAAGAAGGAGACATCGCAGAAACTCAACAAGCATGAGTTCTTTCCTAAAGAAGCCTTCTAGTAAAGTTCTGCTAGAATAGTAGAAATTAACCAGAGATATAAACAGTATCCTCTCTTCAGATATATGTAATATGCTGGAGTAGTAATACCTGTTATTTCCATTCTGTTCCTCATTTGAAATGCTCAAAATGTCCAAGAGACAAGTTTAATTAAGTTTGAGAATGTGTCAAAGGGAAGATCTAATGTTTTTAAAAAGGGTCATAATATATTCAAATATTCATTTTTATATATCCATGCAATATATAGGTACGTACATTTTTACATATCAAAATTAAAAAAGGCAGGTGGATGGAAAATATATCAACATACTATCATATAAAGAAGTCATTTTGACTTGGTTAGCAGCAAGTAGAAAACAACAGTGCAAATTCATATGAAAAATTAACTGTATCCAGAATGAAATGTTAGGACTATGTGAAGTGAATGTAAATCACAAGCCAAAAAGATTGCCAATTTACAGAACTGGTTAGTCATCACAAAATTTGTCATGCAAAACACCACTCATCAGTCAACCAACATCATCAAATTAAAAAGAGAAGTTACTTGTTGATGCTATATCGTCTTTTATATCAGTAATCGATCCCTATCCCTGAAGAGGTCATTCACGTTTGGTAAGTTTTTACCTTCTCACTCATTCCTCAAACACTGTATTGCTGGGTAAGACATAGGCAAAAGATGAATAATTTACCCCAAATAAAATGAACAGAGAAGAAAAGCCATAGTTGTATTTTGATTTGACCCAACAGAGATGATCAGACCTTAGAGAAATCAATCTGAAAAGACAGCAACCTTGACGTTATCAGCAGTGTAAAACCATATGCCAAAGTTTCAGTGCAATGCCTCCCTCACAGGGGTAAGCACTGAGCAAATAGTTTGCTCTCCCAAAATAAGTTAAATGGCATTTTTGATCTTTATCATCCTGTTACTCAATGCCCTCAACTTTACCAATTAACTATCTTACATTTTTTTCTCCCATTGGCAGTATACCTTACCCCCAAAATGTATGTTTCATGATAACACACGTGAAACTATTTATATCAAAATTTGGTGATCTCTAATTGAAAACAGAAATTATGCTTTAGGGGCACCTGGGTGGCTGAGTTGTTTAATAAGTGTTTGCCATGGGCTCAGGTCATGATCCCAGGGCCCTGGGATCAAGCCCCACATTGGGGCTGAGTCAGGAACCTTCTTCCTCTCCCTCTACCACTCACCCTGCTTGTCCTTGCTCTCTTTCTGTCAAACAAACAAACAAATAAATAAATAAAACCTTTAAAAAAATTGTGCTTTAAAAGAAAATAAGATTGGCTGTTAAAATAAAGAACTGAATGGAGACCTTTGTTCTTACATGTGTAGTATTATTGGACACTAGAAAAGTCATCTCTTTCAAGTCTGAGCTTTCACATATTTTAAGTGAGCCATGTCAGAAAACCAGACTATAAACCAAGACAACAAAAATGTAAAGAAATATTATTGTTTCCAGACGTTATATAGTACTTTAGTATGTGTTATAATTAATATATAGTTATATCAATAGTGTATCACTGAATGTTACATTAAAGCTCAATTATTTTCTCTCAAGGTGAGATTGTCTTGCTACTTAAAAGCAATACATTGTAGCAATTCTACAAAAGAGCTTTTACCAGGATTAAACTAATGTACAGAAAATAATAAATTCTATTTATATAGTTGGAAACTGCTATTTTTTTTCTTCCTAGCCATATAGTGACTGGCATGGCTGAATGGTTCTTATGTTTATAAGGAATTAATTATTATGATATAAAGACCTTCATATGAAGTACAACTTACAGAGTACCACCAGCAATATATTTACTCTTTCACTGTGCAAGATGAGCATTAATAAAGGATCAAATGAGTCCAAGAAAAGTAAAGCAGGGACCACTGGACTAAAGAGTTTCCTTTGCCAACTTCTCTTATTCATTGAAATTTTAATGAGGAAGGTCAAGGGATAAAGAGAAAGAAAGGCTACAACATAGAACTGTCATCAACACCTTACATAAATATTATTATGGTTATACTCATTGTATTGTAGAGCCCATATATAGCCCCACAACACATGTCCTTTCCCTCTTTCCACTTACAATATCATAAAAAGCCTTATAACCTCCATTCATAAGTTCAGTGAAATTATGGGGTCTGATATCTAATCATTCATAAGGAAGAACTGTTCTTGAGGATCATGTGCTAGGGTATATTTTATTCTGTTGTATTAGCATGCATTCCAAATTATGAAATATCCATATTCCCAGATCATTATTATGAAAATTGGTCTTTGAAATTATAAAATGCAAAACAAATAGGTGTTATTATTAATAATAGATGTAATATAAATATTTTACTTGTGAAATGTGAAATATAATTCAATAGTATTATCAACCATGATATAATGTATCATATATAAATTTCTGTAGTTTGTCATTATGTATCATTGATTTCCCTAGAACTGAAAATGATCATTTAAGTCTTAAAAATCTTCCAACCATATTCTAGATGGTTTATGCAAAGCATCCTACTATGATTATTCTAATGCATAAAATTTTCTAAAATTGTAACTTTTATTCCCTATGACATTTTTAGTATGTATTTAATTTATAAACATCTTGTTTTATGCTAAAAAATTTAAAATATACAATATTTACTCATGTACTAGATAACAATTTATGTGGAAAGTTATTCGGTTTTATTGAACGAACTCAGTAAATCAGGCAATTAACTTGAATAATAAGAGTTATTCAAATAAGGATATAATTACATTCTCAAGAACAGAAAGGAGTACAATCTTAGTAGAAATTGGCTCAGATGTGTCCTACTGTATCTCTAGTTTCTAACACATTGACCTCTGGTCTATTTTTAATATTTTCTCTTCTTGTGCATGGGGTTGACTTAATTTGTTGTTGATTCTCCAGTTTTTTAAGGTGTAAAAAGAGTTTGTGTATTCGGGATTTTTCAATTTTTTTGAACGAGGCTTGGATGGCTATGTATTTCCCCTTAGGACCGCCATTGCCGTATCCCATAGGTTTTGTGTCTTCATCCTCATTGGTTTCCATGAACTGTTTAAGTTCTCTGATTTCCTGGTTGATCCAAACATTATTGAGCAGAATGGTCTTTAGCTTCCAAGTATTGGAATTCCTTCTAAACTTTTTCTTGTGATTGAGTTCTAGTTTCAAAGCATTGTGGCCTGAGAATATGTAGGGAATAATCTCGGTCTTTTGGTATTGGTTGAGACCTGATTTGTGACCTAGTATGTGGTCGATTCTGGACAAAGTTCCATGTGCCCTCCAGAAGAATGAGTATTCTGTTGTTTTAGGGTGGAATGTTCTGTATATATCTATGAGGTCCATCTGGTCCAATGTATCATTCAAAGCTCTTGTTTCTTTGTTGACTTTCTGTTCAGATGATCTGTCTGTTGCTGAGAGTGGCTTGTTAAGCTCTTTATTTTGATTAACAATTGTGTTATCTAGTTGGCTGCTCCTATGTTGAGGGCATAAATATTTACAATTGTTAGATCTTCCTGTTGGATAGACCTTTTAAGAATGAGGCCCTTCTGTATCTCTGACTACAGTCTTTAACTTAAAATCTAATTTATCTGATAAGAGAATCGCTACCCCAGCTTTCCTTTGAGGCCTGCTGGCATGAAAGATGGCTCTTCACCCTTTCACTTTCAGTCTGGGTGTATCTTTAGGTTCAAAATGCCTCTCTTGTAGACAGCATATGGATGGGTCCTGTCTTTTTATCCAGTCTGCAATCCTGTGTCACAAACGACACTACAGACAAAGGGCTGATATCCAAGATCTATAAAGAACTTCTCAAATTCAACACCCAAAAAACTGATAATCATGTCAGAAAATGGGTAGAAGACATGAACAGACACTTTTCCAATGAAGACCTACAAATGGCTAGCAGACACATGAAAAAATGTTCATCATTTTTGGCCATCAGGAAAATTCAAGTCAAACCACATTGAGATACAACCTTACATCAGTTAGAATGGCAAACATTAACGAGGCAGGAAACAACAAATGTTGGAGCTGATGTGGAGAAAGGGGAACCCTCTTACACTGTTGGTGGAATGCAAATTGGTGCAGCCACTTTGGAAAACAGTGTGGAGATTCCTCAGAAAATTAAAAATAGAGCCGTCCTATGACCTGACAATTGCACTACTGGGTATTAACCCCAAAGATACAGATGTAGTGAAAAGAAGGGCCATATGTACCCCAATGTTCATGGCAGCAATGGCCACAATAACCAAACTGGGGAAAGAGCCGAGATGCCCTTCAACAGATGAATGGATAAAGAAGATGTGGTCCATATATACAATGGAATATTACTCAGCCATCAGAAAGGATGAATACCCAACCTCTGCATCAACATGGATGAAACCAGAGGAGACTATGCTGAGTGAAATAAGTCAAGCAGAGAAAGTCAATTATCACATGGTTTCAGTTACTTGTGGAACATAAGAAATAGCATGGAGGACATTAGGAGGAGGAAAGGAAAAGTGAATTGGGGCAAAACGGAGCGGGAGACGAACCATGAGAGACTGTGGATTGAGAAACAATACGAGGATTTTAGAGGGGTGGGGGGTGGAGGGATAGGTGAGCTTGGTTGTGGGTATTAAGGAGGGTAACTATTGCATGGAGCACTGAGTGTTGTACATGAACAATGAATCTTGGAACACTGAATCAAACACTAATGATGTATTTTATGGTGACTAAGGTAACAAAATAAAAAAAAGAAATTAGTTCAGAAATCTACTTTAGTGCAGTTGTAAGAAATGTTAGAAGGGAGGTCAGGTGCTTGAAAGAGAACACACACACATAATTTAATTTATTTTCTTAAATATCACCAATATCTCATAATTCCATTTGACTATGTATCTTTGACACTTGGTATTTATTAATTTTATTTGAAAGTTAAATCATCAACTAAAAGCCAATAGCAGTTTAGTAATCTTCATATAAGCTGGCTTCTATTACTCTTTCACTTAAATGCATTTCCTCTACATCCCACTGATGTTAAAATGATGTCACAACGCATTCTAAAATTCAGAGCTCAAATTTTAAATATCAAACATTCTGAAATTGAATACCCAATAGTTTCATCAAAAAAATGAGTTTTCAGGGGTGCCTGGGTGGCTCAGTGGGTTAAAGCCTCTGCCTTTGGCTCAGGTCATGATCCTAGGGTCCTGGGATCAAGACCCACATCGGGCTCTCTGCTCAGCAGGGAGCCTGCTTCCTCCTCTCTCTCTCTGCCTGCCTCTCTATTTGTGATGTCTGTCAAATAAATAAATAAATAAATCTTTTTTAAAAATGAGTTTTCTCTTTTTTTAAAGACTGAAATGCAAAAAATTATAAGTAAATAAAGACTAAAATGCATGACTTTTCTTATTTGTGATACTAACAAGGATTTCAGCATGCAAATGAGTTTTCCCCTTAAAAAATATTCTGTAATGGATTAGTATACTATTATACTATGAAATGCACTAAAATTATGATTCTTCATTTTATATTTTATTAGAAGATGCATACACATCTATGTTTCCTGACTATTACATAGTACAATAACTATTTTATAACCTTAAATAATCTATTAATTAAATAGTCTGATGATAGGGGCACCTGAGTGGCTCAGTGGGTTAAGCCTCTGCCTTTGGCTCAGGTCATGATCTCAGGATCCTGGGATCAAGCCCCACATCAGGCTCTCTGCTCAGCAGGGAGCCTGCTTCTCTCTCTCTCTCTCTGCCTGCCTCTCTGCCTACTTGTGATCTCTCTCTGTGTCAAATAAATAAATAAAATCTTTTAAAAAATAGTCTGATGATAGGGATTAAGGGCTAAGAATTTCTGACAGGAGATATAAAAAATTAGGAGATATAAAAAATGTTAAGTACTTAATTTGTAGGAATTTTTAGAACATTGGTTTCTTTGATTTAATTGAGGACTCTGCTTGAATGTTTGAGAAATTTCCAAGCAAAAAGTTCTAATATTTGCCATTAAATGATATATAACACTTTGAGTGCTTTTAAGTATCTAAACAACTTTCAAAACACAACTCTAAAGAGTTTGACTTGGGGATTATCAATCTCTAAAAATTATAAACAATCTCTTAGGAAGAACTGATTTCTAGTATATATTCCAACAAAAAAATAACAATTTGAAATTTGCTTGGGATATTTACACGGAGATTCAAAGTAATGTCTGTATAAATTTTTAAAATAGTGGCCATGAATAATTAATCTAAAAAAAGAAGGTAAATTTGGGTTATACTTTTTAGTCACAGCAAAATTATAATGGTAGAATATCTCTTAGTTTCGGATGGTTCATTCACTCTTGAAAATTATCAAAATAGCTCTCAAGTGATTTTATCATTTTGTTACATTAAAATACAAAGTTCTTTAGTTCCATTCTTTTTTTAGATTAAGTTTTATTTTAATTCCAGTAGAGTTAACACAGAGTGTTATATTTATTTTAGGTGTATAATATGGTGATTCAACAATTCTGTACATTACTCCGTGTTCATCACTGTAAGTGTACTCAAATTCCCTTTACCTATTTTGTCCATCCCCCATGACCCACCTCCACTCTTTAATTCTGTTCTTAAACAGGAGCAGCTACTCTTAATTTTCTATTGTTTTCAATTATTTAAGAGTCTTTTACCTGATTAAAATATGGTACCTGAGCATAGGTTATAGCTATGAATTTAAATAGCCTTCAATATGCTATAAAGGGAAAAGTATTTTGGAACTATTATAAAAATATTAAATTATTTACATAGAATTTGAATATTTGAAGTTTACTTACATTGTAGTCTCCACAATATTTAAAAGCAGCATGTAGTTGTAGTAGAGAGCTTGCATGTCAAATTAGTACTAAATTATTCCAAAGCTGTCTACTATGCAAAATATTTTAATTCCTTATATTTGAAAAGCATTTTAATATTTACAAAGCAGTGTTTGAAAGACAGAGTACAAATATATGTTCTTTTCTCTAATAATAACATTTAACCTTTGTTCAATAAATCTGTGTTTGCTTTTTCTATTTTGACTGTAAAAATAATCCCAAAACTCTAATATAATCAATATAACAATATATAAAAGGGGCCAGGAGGTCACGGTAAAACAACAAAACCTCTTCACCTTTAGATTGCCATAATGTAAAGGACACAAAGTGGGAATATGAACAAATAGGAACAAACCTATCAGCACACCTGCTGATATATAGAAACATTATTGAAATAGCTTCTATGTGTCAGGAATTATTCTATGGGTACAGCATGAACAAAATAGGAAAAAAAAACTTCCTTCACCCCACTTACATTCCCACTGGGGGCAGGGAGAAAATAAAATACTAAAGTCAGTTACAGAGACAGTTGAAGAAAATAGTGTTATAGGGAAAAATAAGGTGGGGGAAGTGTATAAAGTTTGCAATTTAAATAAACTGGTCACTTAAGAACTCACTGAGAATACGATATTTAGCAAACCCTCGATGGAGGCAATGAGGCAAGAAATGTAGTAGATAAGAAAATTCCAGGCACAATTAACAATAAGCACAAAGAACCCGGAGGCCAGTGTATACCTGGCATATTTGCAGAGCAGCAAGAAGCTCACTGTAGCCAGCCCATATAAAGGGCTTCAAACTTTACACTGACGGATGGGGAAGCATGTGACTAGTTTTGAGCAAAAGAGTAGCATGATCTGACTCAGGCTTCAAAGGATCACCAGGTTGAGAATGGACTGTAAGACAGAAAAGAAGACAAGAGAGGAAGCAGGAAGACTAGATATGAGGCCACTTGAATAAGCCAGGCAAATGATGTTGGGAGTTTGGACTAGGAGAATCGGTTTGGCAGTGGAGATAAACATCCAGATTCTGGAAACACTCTGTAGATAAAAGAACCAGAAAATTATCTGACTGAGAGAATGCTGAGTATTAGAAAGAAGGAAGTCATAGATAACTCCAGGTATTTTGGTCTGAGCAACTAAGATGATGGGAGTTGCCATGAGCTGGACAAAAGTGCATGTGGAGTGAGGCTGATTGATTATTTTGTAAAGAGTTAAATTTTGGATGTATCAAGATGTTTATAGGGGTGCCTGGATGGTACAGGCATTTAAGCATCTGACTCTTGGTTTCTGCTCAGGTCATGATCTCAGGGTCCTGGGATCGAGCCCTGTGTTGTGCTCCATGCTCAGCATGGAATCTGCTTGAGATGTTCTCTCTCCATCTCCCCGTGACCCTCCCACTTATGTGGTCTCTCTCTCTTTCTCTCTCTAGAATAAATAAATAAAATCTTTTTTAAGATTTTAAAATGATGTCTATGTCCAAGTGGAAATGTCAAATGGGCAGTTGGGAATACAAGTCTGAGGTTAATAGTAAAAATCTAGTTTGGAGATGGAACTATGAGTCATCATTGGGTAGATGAACTGTAAATACACAAGTCTGATATCACCACAAGGTTGTACATAGAAAAGAGAAAGTATTCAAAGACTGAGCCACAAGGTGCTGTAAAGTTAAGGGATATGACACATGATGAAAAGTTAAGAAACAACATGAGAAGGAAAAGCCAGTGAGATAAGAGGAAACAGGAGGTGAGGAAAGTGGTGCTGCAGCTTCCACACCTGGTAGTGGGCACGAATACGTACGGACAACGGAGGCACAGACTCATGACACAGCAGGAGAGGATTCAGAGGGATGAGGAAAAGTCAAGCAAGACTAGACGACAGTGTGGTCTTGCAGAATGGCTTAAAAACTTGGGGCGCCTGGGTGGCTCAGTGGGTTAAAGCCTCTGCCTTCGGCTCAGGTCATGATCCCAGGGTCCTGGGATCAAGCCCCGCATTGGGCTCTCTGCTCAGCAGGGAGCCTGTTTCCTCCTCTCTTTCTCTCTCTCTCTGCCTGCCTCTTGCCTACTCGTGATCTGTCTGTCAAATAAATAAATAAAATCTTAAAAAAAAAAAAAAAAAGAATGGCTTAAGAACTGAAAACAGCCCCAAATGTAAAAACTAGTATCTTAGGCTATGAACTCTTCTTCCTCCCTCCTCAAATGTTAACAGGAAGAAACCATAGCAAAGAAACAACACAAAGAGAAATTGTTTATTCCTAAGCATTATTTTAACATAAAAAGTACTAGTCTATAAAAAATTAATATCTACAAGTTGAGATCAAGGTTTAAGAAATACTATATTTTGGGGTGCCTGGGTGGCTCGGTGGGTTAAGCCTCTGCCTTCAGCTCAGGTCATGATTCCAGGGTCCTGGGATCGAGCCCCGCATTGGGCTTTCTGCTCAGCAGGGAGCCTGCTTCCCCTTCTCTCTCTCTGTCTGCATCTCTGCCTACTTGTGATCTCTGTCAAATAAATAAATAAATAAAATCTTTAAAAAAAAAGAGAAATACTATATTTTAATAAACTAAGTAATAATCAAACAAGAAAAATTAACTCTAAATGTTCCCTTCCAAGCATAAAAGTTGTCTTTGGTGAGTAAAAACACACTGACAATTCACTAGGCTGTTATGTTATTATTTTGAACCTTCTTTTTGGATATTTAAAAAATAGCCATCATAAACTAACTGAGAGTTGACAGAGAGGAGGTGGGTGGAAGGATGGGTGAAACAGGTGAAGGGAACTAAGAGGACACTTATCATGATGAGCACTGAGTAATGTACAGAATTGTTGAATCACTGTACTGTATACCTGCAACTAATATAATACCATGTGTTAATTATACTTGAATTAAAATAAATAAAATACAAAATAAAAGCCATTGTGAAAATAATATAGTAATAATAACAAAGTTAAAGATGGCAAGACAAATCCCCTGGAAAATTATCTTATTCCTAAGCATACCTGCAGTAAGTGTATTTCAAAACACTTTCCATTTTGAATGAGTGAACAAACGTACTTAAAACTGCAATTCAACACTCCCTCTATCCAAATACAAACACCATGAAAAAAGGGGTGGTAGCTTGAAAAACCAAAGATTAACTCAGTGTAATTAAAACTGTGGCCCAGCTATAAGAGGAATTTGGAATGATTAGCTTGTTACCCCAATAACCAGATAAGTAAAAGGGCTTTATTACCTGGGAAAGAAATCAAAACATTAACTATACTTTAACCTTTCTAACAATGTTCAGAAAAAAAAAAAACTTTACAAGTTACATGAAAGAATGTATTACCCATAATAAAGATAAAACAAAGTAAGTAGAAGCTCCATAGATAATTCAATTATTAAAGTTAGCATGCCTGGGCTTTACAATAATCATTATTAATAAGTTGAATAATTTACAGCAAAAGATTAATATATAATAATTATATATATTTTAATATATATATTTAATATATATAAATATATAAATAATGTATGTAATAATATATATTATAATAATTAATATATAATAATTCCTAGAATTGGGTGAAGTGATAGCATATTTCAGCAAAAAATTAGAAGAAATAAAAAAAATAGCAAATGGAAATGATGGAGTTAGAAAACACATCTCCTGAAATTAAAGTTTACTAGATGAGTTTAACAGAAGACTTGACATAGGTAAAGAAAAGATAAGTGAATTTGAAGTCAAGTGTAAAGAAATTACCTAAACTGAAAGCATAGAAAGAAAAACATTGTTTAAAATATGACAGTAAAATTGTTAGTAATCTGTGACATAGCAATAATAGGCAAGAAATTATACAACTGAATAAAAGGAGATAAGAGGGAAAATGAGACTGAAAATGTTTTTGGAAAAGAAAAGTCTGAAAAATTGAAGAAACTGATGAGAAATCTCAACACACAGATTTAAAAAGCTCAACAAACCCTAATCAGAATTTACACACACACACACACACACACACACACACACACACACACACACACCCCTGAGCACTCCATAGGCAAACGGCTATAAACCAAAAATAAAAGAAAATCTTGAGAAGACAGACAAAATACAAACAGCTGAAAGAATGAAAATACAGATGGATAATGACCAGACTGCATTCAAAAAGGGAACTATGACCCACAGTCTTCAGCCACCATCCCAGGAAACCAACCCATTTTCTAAAGTAACTAGCCCAGGAAGTCACACTACTTATTCTAAGTCAGATGTAGGAAATCAGGTGATTATCTCTAGCAACCACCCTAAAAATACCAACAAAAAAACCCATAAAATTGGTCCAAAATGGCCAGGACTGGATTAATAATTGACAGCTTTGCTAATTTGTCCCACATCCAACTTATGACTAACCAAAGAAAGCCCTATGCACCCCTAACTGCATAGAATGTATCACTTCTAATTAGCCCACTTGCAGCTTCTCCAGGCCAACAGCTTCCAATCTGGACATTCTTGAAGCCTTTCCTTTTTTTTCATTATAAAGCATTCCTACTCCTCGGCTTGTCTTTGAATTCCTGCCAAACCTAAGTAATGACGGCTGACTCTTGCTATAGAAAGCTCCGCATAAATAGCCTTTGCCTATTCTCATTTGGTAGGTCTTCATTTATTTCAACATAATATACCGAACAAGAATGATTGCTTGACTATACATAATAAACAATTCAAGCCAGAACATAAAAAACACAATCTTTAAAGCGTGATATAACCTAGAATTCCACAATCAGTGAAAAAGTCCTTGAGAAACGAATGCAAAATAAGGATACATCCACTAAGCAACAGCTGAATGAAAGAATCTGTCACTAGCAGAATCCATACAACAAAAATGGTAAAGTAAATCCTTCAGTACTAAAGTAAATAATTCCAGATGGAAACTCAGCTTAAAAGTGAAAGAAATTATAAATATATACAGAAATATAAAAGTCTATTTTTAAATGTTTCTTACTTTCTTCAAAAGGTTGTTAAAAGCAAAAATGGTATTATAAATGTGGAGTTCATAAATTTTGAAGTGAAACATGAAAACAAAAGTACAAAAAGGGGAGCAATTGGAAATCTATAACGTTAAGATTCTTACATTAAAAATAGAATGTAAAATATTAATTCAAAGTGTCTCATAGGGGCATCTGGGTGGCTCAGTCGGTTAAGCATCTGCTTCATCTCATGATCCCAGGGTCCTGGGATCAAGCCCCTCATTGGGATCTCTGCTCAGGGGTGAGCCTGCTTCTCCCTCTCCCTCTGCTGCTCCCCCTGCTGTGCTCTCTCTCTCTCGCTGTCAAATAAATAAAATGCTTCTTTTAAAAAAGTGTGCTATAATAAGTTAGATACATATTGAAGCTCTTAGATAACCATGAAATAAGTTAGAACTAAAAATATTCCTATAAGAGTTTGTCAGACTGGAGATATATACCTAGATCTAGATCTAGGTCTATCTACCCACCTAACTTATGTATCTACCTATCTATCTATTTACCTGTCAGTCTAGAGAGAGGTGGTGAAGGGCACCCAGCTATATATATCATACAGAGCTGTATTTTAAATGTAAAGAAACAGGCAGGTGAAAAGAAAAATGACAGAAAAGAGCACACCATTCGTATGAAATATGATGAGGCTATATTAGCATTAGACAAAACAGATCTTAAGATAAAAATGAAGAGATATAAAAGTACATTTTATAAAGACAAAAGGTTCAATTTGTCAAGAAGACATGCTCTAAATGTGTATACATCTAATAACAGAGCTTGAAAATAAATGAAGCAAAAATGGACAGAATTAAAGGGAGAAACAGATAAATGTACAATTATGCTACAGATTTTAATATATGTTTCTGAGTAATTAATAAAACAAATACATAAAAACCCGTAAGGATATAGATTTGAATGACACTATCAATCAAATTGACTTAATTGACATATATATAGTATTCACAACACAACTACAGAGTATCTTATTTTCAGGTGTACACAAAACGTCCATTAAGTCATATCATATACTGCACCATGGAACAAACCTCAGTAAATTTAGAAGTATGTAAATCATATAGAAGACAATTAAAAATCCTTTTAAAAAACCCACCAAAAAACCCCCAAAGAAATGAACACTTACTTCTAAATAATCCATGAGTTGAATATCACAAGGAAATTTTTAAAATATGTTCATTTTAATTAATATGAAAACAAAATGTACATGTGAGGATACTAGAACTACTTAGGCAGCTAGAAAAAGAAAAACAAATGAAACCTACAAAGAATAAAGTAAAGCATTAAAAATTAGGAGTGGTAATCATTTAAGTAGAAAATAGAAAAAATATAGAGAACAAGCAACATTCTTTGACAATAGTAATAAAATTCATAATCCCTAGGAATAACTGTTTATGAAAGTAAAATCAAAATACATAAATTACCAATATCAGAAATGAGAAATGGCATCAAATGAAGATTCTACAAACATTAAAAGGGCAGTAAAATGATATTCTAAACATTTAAGTCAAAAAATTATGTGAATTAGATGAAATAAATTTCTTAAACCACAAATGTAACAGAAAGAAATAATAAATCAAAATATCCCTGTATGTGTTAGATAATGGATCTACAAAATAACAGAAATATAGAAATATAACCAAATAAAAAATTAGGAACTTATTTTCTTCAGGAAAGAAAGAATAGAAAAAGTTTTATAGAGAAGGAGACACAATAATCCATGAATACCATTCATGATAATTAAATATACATGATATTTAAATATACGATAATTAAATATAATTAAATGATAATTAAATATATTTTACATGATAATTAAATATAATTTAACTAAAAAGTGTGATATAACAAAATTGGGAAGACAGGAAAGAGAGGATGAGTGGGTGCTACAGAAAACCAATACAAAATGTCCAAAATATAAACCAAAAAAATCAAGAACTAGAAAGAAGTGGCAGTTATTTAGAAATACGTTAGAAATGAAAAAGAAACAGTTAAAATATTTTAAAGCAGTTACCTTTATGATGCAAGACATTAAATTTATTAAAATTAAAATAATGTAACCTCATTATACTTAAAAGACATTAAAAAGTCTTAGGAAAAATCACATGTAATATGACTTAAAACTAGCCATTCTTCATATTGTTTTGGTATTGTATAATATCATGTAATAAACACATAAACAGAAAAATAAATATTTCACTAAGTTGGAAACATGCTGTATATGAAATTTGGCAAATTTTGTCAATTAAAATTATATCATGGATATTTTGTGAATTAAAATTATATCACAGATATTTTCTCATATTATTGACTATTCTTCAAAGCTAATATTTTTAATGATGATATAATTTTCTATTAAGAATATTCATTAAACATTTATGAATACTTAATATTACCAGACACTTTCCTAGACACTTGAGAAACAGCAATCTAAAAACAGGTATTAGCTGCCTGTTACTACTCCATTACTGTGGAATATTTAGTTTTACTTATTTTGTTATTGTTGTTATGATAATGCTTCAGTAAACATTTCTGTTGCCAGATAATACATATCTATTTACACCTATAATTATTCTTTAGTATATATTTCTAAGAGTAATTCTTGGAAGTAAAATTATACTTCAGGCTTATTAATAATTTGCAGTTTCTTGAAACATACTTGCAAATTGTCTCCTAGAAAAATGTACCAATTTACATTTTTATCAGTACTTTTTGCTTTACAAAATCATATCACACCATAACAATTCCATTATCTTCTAAAAGTATTTTTCAGTTTGACGGGGAATAATTCTTTTATTAGTTTCCATTCTTTTAATTATTTATTAGATTGCAAAGTTTTCCCATATTAATTATCTCCTCTGTTGTTTTCATTCTTTGCAGGGTTGACTTTATGTCTTTTTATATCACAACTACTTTTTTGGGGGGATTTGGGGATTTGGGGATTTGTTTTGTTTTGTTGGTTTTTTTTGGTTTTGTTTGGTTTTGGTTTTTGGTTTTTAGGTAAGAGAATAAAACAAAATGAAATCATTTCCGGTTTCCAGTTCTGGAAGGAACTTGGAAGTCACCACCGTATCTTAATGAGTAAAAAGCCAAAAGACTGAAAATCAACATATCTTTTGGGTCCCTAGAGGGGAAAGGACAGGGTAGATAGCAGCCACCAAGACTGAACAGTCAGGTGCGTTCAGGAAGTCTTAGTTTACCAGAACACAGACACATAAAAGGCAACTGCCATGGGAGCCAGTGCCTGAGTAGGAATGCATGAGCTGTGAATGATGAATTGTTGGAGGTTCAGTGTGGACAACTCTGAGAGTGAATAACTCCAGTTGGATCCAGTCCTAGGGAGGCCCCCACATAATATTGTGAGATTTACCTCATGGAGCTCAACCAGATTCTACAGTAAATAACCGAGGAAAAACCCTGGGTATCTGGCACTGTGAGGGGAAAGGAATTATTCTGAAATAAAACAAGGACTCTTCTAATCAAAGCCTGCACTCAAGGAAAATAAGTGAACCAGAGTAAAATCTGCTACAGCTTATGTGACCTAAGAAAAGGAAATACCTAAATCCAGCCCAGTCTTGCTATCCTGTCCTACCAAGGGCAGGGAGAACAAAACTGAGAAACATCTGAGCACAAGGCCACTAAAAGACTGAGAGTGAATTATAGGACTATGGAAGGCTTTTCTCACCTCCCACATCTCACAGCACATCACTAAAGGCCTTTTACAACAGTTCCTTTTACTTATTATGTCACATCTAGCTATCAAGAAAAAATTACAAGGCATATCAAAAGGCAAAAAAACCCATCTGTTAAGAGACAGAACAGACATCAGAACCAGACATAGTAGGGATATTGGAATTATGAGACCAAGAATGGAAAACAATGGGGATTAATATGCCAAGGGCTCTAATAAATAAAGTAGACAGGTGTAAAAACAAATGAGAAGTGTAAGCAGAGAGATGGAAATACTAAGAAAGGACCAAGAAGAAAGGTTACATATTAACACAAAAAAAGTAACAGAAATGAAGAATGCATTACATGGGCTTATTAGTAGATGACACGGCTGATGAAAGAATCTCTGCGCTAGAAGATACATCAACAGAATCCTCGAACACCAAAAGGCAAAGAGAAGACCAAAAAAAAAAAAAAAAGACAGCATTGTGGGACAACTAGAAAAGGTAAAATACACACATTATGAGAATACCAGAAGCAGAAGAGAGAAAGGAAGAGAAGAAATATTTGAAAGAAGAATGCCTGAGAATTTCCCCCAATTTATGTCAGACACTAAACCACAAAGCTAGGAAGCAGGTAAGATGAATGTTAAAGGGGCAAAGAAAAACTACACCAAGGCATATCATTTTCAAATAATAGAAAGTCAAAGATAAAATTCTGAAAGAAGCCAGAGAGAAAAAAACACCTAACCTATATAGCAACTAAAATAAGAATTACTCCTACTTCTCAGAAACCATGAGAGCATGAAGAGAGAGGAGTAAAGTATTTAAAGTATTAAGAGGGAAAATCTACCAATCTGGAATTTTGTATCCTGTGAACATCCTTCAAAATGAAGGAGAAACAAAGACTTTCTCAGATGAACAAAAATTGAAGGAATATGTTGTCAGTAGACTAATCTTACAAAAAAGTTATAAAAAAAAAAGAACTTTGGAGAGAAGGTAAATAATATAGGTCAGAAACTTGGATTTACATAAAGAAAGAACATCAAAGAAGGAGTAAGGAAAGGTAAAATTTTTAAAATTATTTTCTTATTCCTAATTGAGCTAACAGATATTAGTTTTTACAATTAGTTACACAATTAGTTTATACAACAATAACTCCTATAATAGATCAATTATGTCTGATTTTGTATCTATTATATATATATATATATATACACACACACATACATATGTGCAATTGATACAAGGGGCAGGAGGGAGAAATTAGGATGATTTTATTATAAGGTATTCACACTACCTGTGAGGTGGTATACAGTGTTACTTGAAAGTGGACTTGGATTATCTATAAATATATGTTCACACCCAAGTGAAACTACTTAAAAATGTAAAAAAGGAAGTATAACTGATGTACTAAGAAAGGAAGGAAAATGAAATCTTAAAATGCTCCATCAATGCTGCAAAAGGCAGGAAAAGAGTGGAAGACAAAAAGAGAAAAAGAACGAGGGGAACAAATAAACAGTGACAAATGTGGTAGATATTAATCCAACTTTATCAGTAATCACTGTGGATATCAGTGATACAAATGCACCAATTAAAAGAAAGAGGTTGTAAGAATAAATAAAAAACACATTCCAACTGTATGTTGCCTATAAGAAATCTACTTCAAGCATGAATACAAAACCACATATAGATTAAAAGTCAATGGATGGAGAAAAACTTACCATGCTAATAATAAACAAAAGTAAGCAGAGTGACTATATTAATTTCAGACATAGTAGACTTCAAATTAAGGAAATTTATCAGGAATAAAGAAGGGCATTATATAATGATAAGAAGTCCAATTCTCCTCCAAGAAGACATGAAAATTCTTAACAGGTATGTGTTTAAGGACAGAGTGTCGAACTATGTGAAGCAAAAACTTATAGAACCACAAAGGACAATAGATAAATCTACTATCATAGTTGGAGATTTCAATATCCCTCTCTCAGGAATGGAGAGATTCAGCAGTCACAAAAGCAGTATGGACATTGTTGACCTCAACAACGCCATCAATCAACTGGACTTAATTCACATTTATAGACTATTTGATCCAACAACAGTAGAATATACACTCTTCTCAAGCTTCCATGGAACATTCAACAGGTTACACTACATTCTGCCATAAATCACACCTTAACACATTTGAAAGAATAGAAATTATACAATGTATGTTCTTAGACCACAATGAAATTAAACTAGAAATCAATAACAGAAAGATCAATGGAAAAGTCCCCAAATATGTGGTGTTTAAACAATATACTTCTATCCTTTCCACTCAAAGAGTCCCCTTTAATATTTCTTGCCAGGCTGGTTTAATGGTCACAAAGTCTTTTACTTATGTTTTTCTGGGAAACTCTTTATCTTTTCTTCTATTCTGAATGATAGCCATACTGGATAGAGTATTCTTGGCTGCAGATTTTTCCCATTCAGCACTTTGAATATATCATGCCACTCTCTTCAGGCTTGCCAACATTCTGTTAGGAAATCTGCAGCCAAACTTACGGGTCTTAACTATAGAGAATAAACTGATGGTTACCAGAAGACAGGTGGGTGGGAGGATGGGTTAAATATGTGATGGGGATTAAGGAGTACACTTGTGATGAGCACCAGGTGTTGTATGTAAGTGTTAAATCAGTAAATTGTACACCTGAAACTAATATTATACTGTATGTTAACTGGAATTTAAATGAAAACTTAAAAAACAAAAACAATACACATCTAAATAACACATGGGTCAAAGAAGATATTTCAGGAGAAATTTTAAAATATTTTGAACTAAATGAAAAAACAAAATTTATCAAAATTTGTGTAACACAATGAAAGCAGAGCTTAGGATGAAACTTACAGTATTTAATGTATGTATTAGAAAAGATGAAAGATCTAAAATCAATATTTCTACTTTATGTAACCAGAAAAAGAAATGAAAATTCAACCCATATTCAACAACAGAATAAAAATTAGAGCAGAGATCAATGAAATTGAAAATGGAAAATCAATAAAGAAAATCAGAGAAAACAGAAAATAATTTTTGTAAAGATCAAAGAAATCTCTAAGCAGGCTAACCAAAAAGTGGGGGGGGGGGGGAGACACATATTACTAATAACAGAAATGAAAAAGGATATTAACACCACAGATCCTGACATTAAAAAAGACACCAAAGGAATAATATGAACAACTCTTTGCCCACAAATAAGATAATCTAGATTAAATGGACCAATTCCTAGAAGGAGACAAGCTCCCAGACTCATACAAGAAGAAACAGACTATCTAAATAGGCCAATATTTATCATTGAAATTGAATCAGTAATTAATAACATTCTAAAACAGAAAGCATGAGGACCACATGGGTTTACTGGTAAATTTGACCAAACATTTAATGAAGACATTATACCAATTCTCAACAATCTCTCTCAGAGGACAGAAACAAAGAGAATAGTTCTTAATTCATTCTATGAAGTCAGCATGATTCTTATACCAAAACCAGAAAAATGCATTACATGAAAAGAAAACTACCTACCAGTATCTCTAATAAACAGATGCAACAAAATTACTAGCAAATGGAATCTAAAAAAGCATAATATTAATTATATACCATGACTGAGTGGGATTTATCTCTGGCATGCAAGACCGATACTACATTCCAAAGTGAAATAATGTAATTCATCACATCAAAAGATTTTGAAAAATCACATGATCATATCAATGGAAGCAGAAAAAGCATTTGATAAAATCCAAAAGCTATTCATGATAAAAAAAAAAAAAAAACCTCTCAGTAAACTAGAAATAGAGGGGCACTTTCTCAACTTGATAAAATCTGTCTACAAAAAACCCACAGCTAACATACTTAATGGTGTGAAACTCAAAGCTCTCCTGTAAGATCATGTACAAGGCAAGAGTGCCCACTCTCACCAGTTCCTCCTAGCATCATACTGGAAATTCTAGTTAATGCAATAAATCAAGAAAAGCAAGTAAATTATATGTGTATTGGGAAGGAAAACATAAACTGTCTTTGTTTACAAATGACATGATTGTGTATGCACAAAATCTGAAGAACCACAAAAGCCTCCTGAAATAATGTGATTAGAGGAAGGTTGTAGAACAAAATTAATGTACAAAAGTCAATTGCTTTCCTACATAGCAATAATGATCAAGTGGAATTTGAAATTAAAAACATAATATCCATCCCCAAAAATGAAATATTTAGGTATAAATCTAATAAAATATGTAGAATATCTATATGAGGAAAACAGCAAAATTCTGATCAACAAAATCAAAAAGAACTACATAAATGGAGAGAGATCCCACATTAATAGGCAGAAAAACTTATTATTGTAGAGATGTCAGTTTTCTAAAATTGATCTATAGATTCAATGTAATGTCAGTCAAAATCCCACCAAGTTATTTCTTGGATATTGAAAAACTATTCTAAGGTTTACATAAAGTCTTAAAAGACCCAGAATAGTCAATACAGTATTGAAAGAGAAGAATAAAGTTGGAGGATTAACATTACCCAACTTAAACACTTACTCTAAATTTACAGTAGTCTAGAGAGTATGGTATCGACCAACAATCAGATAAACAGATCAATGGAAGAGAAGAGAGCATCCAGAAATAGACCCCTATGAATAGAATCATCTGATCTTGACAAAGGAGCAAAGGCAATAAAAGGAGGCAAAGATAGTCTCTTTAACAAATGGTGCTGGAACAACTGATGTCCACATATAAAAAAAAATTAATCTAGGCCCAGATCCTTCACAAAAATTAACTCAAAATGGATCACATATCTAAACATAAAATGAAAACTAGAAAATTCCTAGAAGATAACCAAGGAGAAAACCTAGATGCCCTTGAGCTTGGTGATGAGCATTTATTTTAAGATTTATTTATTTATTTTAGAGAGAGAAAGACCTGGGAGAGGGGCAGAAGCAGAGGGGAAGGGAGAGAGAGAATCTCAAGCAGACTCTCTGCTGAGTGTGGAGCCCAATGCAGGGCTTGATCTCATGACCCTGAGATCATGACCTGAGCTGAAATCAATAGTCGGACACTTAACTGACTGAGCCACCCAGGCATCCCATGGGGATGACTTTTTATATAAATGATCAATAACTGATAAGCTGTACTTTGTTAAACTAAAAATCTTCTCTACAAAAGACAGTATCAAGGTAATGAGAAGACAAGCCACAGACTAGAAGAAAAAATTTGCAAAAGACACAAATGATAGAGGATTGTTATTCAAAATACACAATGAACTCTTAAAACTCAACAATATGAAAACAACTGTTTTAAAAAAACAGGCCAAAGACTTTACTTGATGTCTCAGGAATGAAGATACACAGATTAAGTACATAAAAAGATGCTCCAAATCATACATCATTAGGAAAATGCAAATTGAAACAGTAATGATATACAACCACATACCAATTAGAATGGCCAAAATCCAGAACACAAACAACATCAAATGCTAATAAGGATATGGAGCAACAGGAACTCTCATTCATTGCTGGCGGGAATGCAAAATAACGTAGCCATTTTGGAAGACAGTTTGGTGGTTTTTTGAAAGCTAAACATACCCTTATGATACATTCCATCAATCACACTCCCTAGCATTTCTCCAAAGGAGCTAAAGATTTATGTCCATGCAAAACCTGCACATAGATGCTTGTAACAGCTTTGTTCATAATTGTCAAAACTTGGAAGCAACCAAGATGACCTTCAATATGTGGATGGATAAACTGTGGTACATTCAAACAGTGAAATATTATTCATTGTCAAAAACAAATGAGCTATCAAGTTGGGAAAAGATATGGAGGAAACTTAAATGCACATTACTAAGTGAAAGAAGCCAATCTGTAAAGGCTCCATAATGTATTATTCTAACTATATAACGTTCTGGAAAAGACAAAACTGTGGAGACAATAAAAAGATCACTGAATGTCAGGATGGGTAGGAAGAAAGATAAAAAAGCAGGACACAGAGGATTTTAGGAGACTGAAAATACTCTATGATATTATAATGATGATATCATCTTACATTTATCCAAAATCAAAGAATGTATAACACCAAAAATGGAGCCCAAGGACTGTGGGTGGTTATGATGAGTTAATGTAGACTCTTCCTTGGTAAGAAAATGTACCATTCTGGTGAGAAGTTTTGATAATGTGGAGACCATGTATGTGTGGGAGCAAGATATATATGAAAAATCACTGTACCTCCCTCTTAATTTTGTTGTAAAACTAAAACTGCTCCAAAAAATAGCTTTAAAAAATAAGTAACAAAAAATAAAGCCTCATATTTAGTTTTTAGGAAAAATACTGGCAAAATCATTTTATATTTTAATTTTTGCAGCAGGAAAATACCAAGTAGTCATGTTCTTTTTGCTGATCACAAGTGTGCGGTGTTTTTCATAGCTTTGAAAATAAAGTAGCCTACAAAACCATAAGAAATCCAAGTTCTGGGCGCCTGGGTGGCTCAGTGGGTTAAGCCGCTGCCTTCAGCTCAGGTCATGATCTCAGGGTCCTGGGATCGAGGCCCACATCGGGCTCTCTGCTCAGCGGGGAGCCTGCTTCCCTCTCTCTCTCTCTCTGCCTGCCTCTCCGTCTACTTGTGATCTCTCTCTGTCAAATAAATAAATAAAATCTTTAAAAAAAAAAAAAAAGAAATCCAAGTTCTTATATAGTTTTACTTACCTCAGCTGATAACATTTTGAATGACCAGTTATTACAGTGTTCATTCTTTCACTGCTTATCTAATTTTATAAGCAATATTTCATAAATTATTAAACTAATTCAAGAATGAAGTCATTAAGTGTATTTTTTAAAAATTCTTTTATTTATTCATTTAACAAAGAGAGAGAGAGAGAAAAAGCAAGGGGAGCAGCAAGCAGAGGGAGAGGGAGAAGCAATGTGGGACTCGATCCCAGGACCCTAGGATCACGACCTGAGCTGAAGGCAGATGCTCAACTGACTGAGCCACCCAGGTGCCCCAAAATTCTCCTTTCTTAAAAGAGACACTTGTAGTTTCTAATTTTCTTTTTTTAAAAAAGCTGTTTTGGGGTACCTGGGTGGCACAATTGGTGAAGTGTCAGACTCTTGGTTTCAGATTAGGTCGTGATCTCAGCATCATGAGATAGAGCCCGGTGCGGCTCAGTGCTAAGCACCAAGTCGGGTAAAGTCTCTCTCTCCATCTTTCTCTGCCCCTCCCTGCATCAGGCTTGTGCTCTCTCTCTCTCTCTCTCTCTCTCAAATAAATCTTTAAAAAAAAAAAAAAAGAGGCTGTTTCAGTGGTCCATGCTTCCTCATGGAAGCATGGTATACAGGATTCAGTGCTTTAGCTTATATTATATAATTAGGCCTTTCTTTTATTAGAATATAATTCTAAGATAACAGGTATCTTCTCTGCTTTGTTTACTGTTATGGTCCTAAAAACAAAAATATTTCTGCCTCACAGTAAGGGCTTAATACTGAAGAATGAACAAATTACTCTTGAACCCAGTATATTAGCCAACATGTCTTTTCAATCATCTTTGAAATGCTTCCAGAATTAGTAAGTGAAACATTTTTCTTTTTCATTCATCAGATCACAGCTGAACAAAAGGAGAGACAGAATTAATCTCCATGGGAGTTTCACTATGATCTTGACATGAAAGACATGGCCGAAGTGGAGACAGAATCCTGAAAAGTCAAATGCATGTTCTCTTTCAGGGCTCTTCATTCCCCAACTTAAATAATTTAGAAGCAAATAATTTTGAAGCTGAGGATAAGAATGTTGTACTATAAATAAATATGCACTTTATTGTATACAAATATACATATTTAATACATATATAATCATATATATTTAATACATATATTTATATATAATACATATATACACATATACATATATATACATATAAAGTACATATGCACTTTATTTTTTCCTCTATTTCTGTTTATGTTTGAAATTTTTTAATATATTTTTAATTATATATAATATCTATATTCTATAAATTTTTAAAAAACATTTAAGTTCCTGCTGAGTCTTCCCAGTAAGTAGTTGGTAATTTAAACTTAGGTGTTCATTTATAGTTGCAAAGGTTAGATTTTTGAAAAGTGTATATTATTTTAACTATAATAACGGAGAAAATATGAGAAACTTCAGATACCAATGATATAATGGTGAAGTTTTATATATCCTGATAGGTGAATGAGGGTGATACATTAGTAGGGGGCAGACAGTAGCACACATATGGATGCCTTGAGCAAACTACACTAATGCTAGCTACTTGCAAGAGGTGATTTCTCTTCTCAGATGAATTATACAATGAAGCCCAATCCTCTGGGTGAATACAGCCTTGCACCTTTGGCTTGGCAGAACAGAACATGACCAATGATCAGCTTTCACTCTCCCATGGCCAACAGTAGCCTTTGTAGAATGCACAAAACTTCATCACTTCATACCTACACACAGCAGCAAGGGGAGCCATTTCTGTCATCTTCCAATTCCCAGAACAGCCGCCTATTCTGTACTCAAAAAAAACGTCATCCTGGATAGTGTAAAATACAACTGCCCAGCAAAATAGGGCAAAAACATAATTAGTGCTGGCTAATCAGGCTAAACAGAAGTCATCCCTTTGCTGCATTTATAACCTTGCTCCTTCCTCCATGATAGAATGCTGTCTGAAAATAAATTCAGCAGCAGTTCATTAAATGCTCCAAAAAATGTAGATGTGATGTTTGCCTAAGTTGAGGTTTTCTCTTTATTGCAGATGTATTCATAATTATTTTGACTAACAGGAAGGGAATCCCAGGACTTGCACACTGACCTTCCTCCTAATTCCAACAAGGTGATACCACATGTCTAATTTCACTGTTCATCTGGGCAAAAGAATGGGGCTGGAGCTCGATGGTTTGGATGAGTGAATAATGAAAGTGACATTTCTCCTGAGCTTTGAGGCTGGGACTCTTAAAAGTACTGCAGACCCAGGAGACTTTCCAGCTACTGGGTGTTTCTTAGTTCCTCAGCAGTCCCCTGTGGTCGGTCCATGGCAGGAAGACAGACAATCATTTGAACAGCATTTACCAAACTCCTCCTAAGCACCAGGGCTCAAAGATGAGCTCCTTAGTTCTTTCACACAGATTTCAATCGCTACCTTCTTTTATGTAAAAGAATGTGAAATGGCACAGTATTTGAAGAGTACGTGTAATACTTCGTGGGGTTCTTAGGCACAAATTTTCTACAAAATGGTGGCTAGTAACTCTCATTTGTTTCTAACAAAATGGAAGTCATCTATTTTTAGCAACATGACTGGCTACAGCATGAGTCCCTGAAAGGTGAACTCCACTTACGTTTCATGTATATGCACGCTGCAAAGTCCCTGAAGGTGTACCCACAAGTCAATGTGAAAATGTGGAACACCAGGCAGTAAATTCTTGCTTTGGAATCAAATGGAGTTCGTATAATCTACTGAATGAAAGACAAGCCAGATATTTTTAAGCTAATGTTATCATATATACACACACGTGGAATCTATAAACAGATATATGCACAAAAGTTAACAGTCATGATACAGTATTTAAATACGACTTGAGAGGAAAACAAACAGAAATCAAAAAATAAACACCCAAACAAAAACAACCCCCCCAAACTGCCAAATACCCTCAATTTTAAGTGGAATTAAAGTCCACAGAATAAAGATACTTAACAAAAAAGAGGAAATTGATTTTAATTCGTATCGAATTTATTTACAGAAATGAAGGATGTTGGCAGATATTTGATATCAGTAGACCTCTAGTGGTTAATGGAGTAACTGGTGATTTTACTATTTTCCATTACTGCCTCTTTCAGCATAAGAGAGTGTTCAGGTGTTCCAGGATATTACCTTCAATGGCAACACGGTAAACAGTAACAAATGTTTGTTCATATCTCCAGAAAAGCAAAATAATTAAAAAAAAAAAAAACTAACTTCCAAAGTAAGTTGGTCACAAACTATCACATAAAAATATTGTTATTTTTACACTTGAAAAATGCCTTTATAGGTTTTTAAATCCAGAGGTTTACCTTTCTGATTATAAAATAATTTCCAAGAAAAGGGAAATTCAATGCACCTATGTGTTATTTCTTTTCATCTCAGATAATTGAAATGTTACCATTTTCTTGAGTCAAGGTTCTTTAGTTTACATTTAAATCTGTGAGCTATGAATACATGATTTTACTTGCAAGGAAGACAATAAATAACGTGATTTTTCTTTATCTTAAAATGAAATCAGTGTCAGTTTTGAATGATGGTGGACAGACATAAACCTCCCAGCATTGATCAGGCCACAGAAAATCGCATTAGGTGGATGTAAACTGTATTCTAGTCGAAAGTGAAAAGTCTCAGGTGAAGTTAATTTCCTTCTCTCAAATTAAGTCATTCTTGTTAATGATGGTGTGTCCCTGATTAATGGACAATTGGTAAAATGCAAAGGTTGTCTTCAAGCAGCAGCATTCTTTAGGTGACACTAGATGTTGTAACTTTAGAAAAACTCCCAGGAGCCAATGACACACACCTGCAATGACATCACTTTAACAAAAAAATTACTTCCCACAAGAGTGTGTTCCTTCGCTACATATTATCAAATAACTCATTTCAAATAGGTAAGTGTAGGAGAAGATAAACCATTTAGTAAGTCGTGGTCAAGCAAAATATGCATACATAATAACAAGCCAGTATGAAAGCAATTACTCACATGGGATCAAAATAGATAGCATCTTTTGATCTGGAGGAGAATTTCTGAAATGCCTAGTGATCACTTATAAAAGAACATAGGTAAAAATGGACCTGCTTTCTAATTTCCTACAAGGCATTAGAAAAGGAAGGACATTGCTCAGGATGATAAATTTAAGGTAAATGAAAATACCTTAGAAATGTTCACTTCCAAGCCCTGCCTCAAATTTAATGATGATTACTGTCGACATCTGTATTCTATGGAGAACTGGTTTAAATCGACCTGGTCACCAACTCAAATGTACAAAAAGGGGGCATTTTCCTTTTTAACTGAATTAACTTTATTTGTCCCATTCCTGGTCAGGGAGGGAAATTTATGCCACACGAAGGATGTTCAGTCCTTTCTGGTGAAAACTCAGTCTTGCTTGTGGAACTACCCTCTCTTGTAAATTTGTCAGGATTCTAACCACCAGCTCTCCTTGACTTTCTCCCTAGGGATCTCAGTGATCATGAGATCATGATCATGTCTCAGTGACATGACACTGAAGGAAGCTCGGGAAGCGTGAGAAAGAAAAGGAGATCAATGTATTGTGTCTTCACTGTTCTCCATAGAAGAGTAACCTTCTCATCAGATGCCTATCCTTCTGGAATCTGCTGATGATGACCATGAGTCTGCCAGCTTCCATATGGTAGATTCAGGGCTGGTCCTCTCAATCTCGGAGATTTTTCGGGATCATCAGACCTCACACTTGCTCCTTCCTGACACCTTACCCCATGCTAGCCAGTGTGTCTGTGAGATTTTCCTTAGCCCTCATGTTACGGCTACTGTGCTCTCCAGATGCCATGTTGGACACAGGGCATCTCTCTCTGAGGTTTGTGGTCTTCCTAACCATACCCTGGGTACAGAACCCAGTTCTCTTATCCTTCAAGCATATTCCAATTACTCTGCAGCCCTGGCCATGGCCAGTAGACTTTTCCCAGAGAGCCATGTGACTCATCTCTCTAAATTGCACTTTCCCACATAGAGTAGGAAGGCTAACTTCTTTGGGGAGGAAAAAAGTTCTTATTATGCATTCTTGTCCTTTCTGTAATTTATTCATCGACCTCTAGGCTTTTGGTCCTATTTAAAACCAATTTCTTAGAATTCTATTCTATGCTTGGATCTTGCCAGTGAAAGCCATGGTTTTAAAAAGGCACATCTATGCTATTAGTTTTAAAATATCTACTTAAGTACTCAGAAGCCAAACAATTGATTCTTTATTCTTTCCATAACATGCTTAGCCTAAGGGCAGTTCATTTGAAAAGACCTGGACTCTGCTTGAAAGGAGATGTGATGAGCAGAAGTAAAAGGATTTGAAAAACCCAAGTACACGTAGTTTAACATCAAAATATGGCCCCATTATACCTAACAGTTTATAAAGCACATGGCTTTTGTACACGCAAGTGCTTCTGCCTGAGGTGCTCTTGGGCTTTTCTTCACCTGGAACAGGTTTTCACCTTTTGGATCTACATCACTGTTTCCTAGAGACATTCCCAGCTCTACCACGGCCAGGTTAAAGAAATGCCACAGCTATCCTCTCTCATGAGTCTCCTTCCATTCATAGCGTTTGTCACAATTTGTAATCACAAATTTGGTCTTCTGTCTCCACCCTACTAGACTATATGTCAGTGTTAATAGCGTAGACCTTTTTTATGTTTTGTACACTGCTGAATTCCAAGCACTATATATAGTTCTGGCATATAGTAGGTAGTCAATAAATATTCGTTGTAAATGGCCATCTTATGTTACTGGTTCCTGTCATAGATTCCATAAGGATAATAAGGCAAATACTACCTTAAAATGGAGGACCCTTAGGTTAACATATATGAAATAGAATGCATCCAGACACATTATCTCATAGAACTGGGATCTACGCTTTGGTCCTGTGAACCTTGGCCCACCGCTGCCCATTGTACCTCTCCCTTGTCTACCATCATCTTTCCTAATGGCTTGGAATCTGCTTTATAAAGAATTCTTAGTCAACACTTGTTTAACAAGGTAAAACATTTTTTTTTTGTAACAAAAAAGCAGCATGATTTAATGGAAAGAAAACAAAAGACAGGGTTCGATTTTGATGAGAATAATATATGACCTAAGAGACCACTGTGATTATTAAACTGAATGACATTATTATAATATCACTATGATGAGGTAAGAAACATTTTCAAAAGAAAATCAAAATACCTAGTGTATCTGGAGCTTATTTATAGAAGTTTAATTTCCAGAATAATATTTTATAGTCTCCCTTTTAAGAAAATATGAAGTGGCCCTTAACTATAGATACAAATGTAAAAGCTGGACCATTTACAGATTGGCCAGCAGACAAGCCCTGTGAACGTGTAGGGACATTTACAATCACTAGACAGAAAATACACCCAAGTGGCTCAGTGGGTGGGGCTGCTGCCTTTGGCTCAGGTCATGGTCTTGGGGTCCTGGAATCAAGTCCCACATCGGGCTCTCTGCTCAGCGGACAGCCTGCTTCCCCCTCTCTCTCTGCCTGCCTCTCTGCCTGCTTATCATCTCTCTCTCTCTCTCTGTCAAATAAATAAATAAAATCTTTTAAAAAATACACCCAAGTGGTAACTGGTTCTATTATTAACCTTCAGTGCACTCAATATAAGTTCTCGAAGCCACAATATTTCATGAGAATTTAGTAACCTTTATGGGTCTAGTTGTGTTATTTTCACAAATGCAAGTGATTTCAATTTATAATATTAAAGGCCTTCTTTTGCAGTTTGATGTTTCATTTTTAAAGTTTATTCACATTTGGGTACCGTTGAATATACCATCATTACATAAATTTACCTAACTGAATCTGGATAATTTCCACATTTTGTACCCTTTAACTTCTTTCAAAAATGTCTTTGTTAGGGGCTCCTGGGTGGCTCAGTCATTAAGCATCTGCCTTTGGCTCAGGTCATGATCCCAGGGTCCTGGGATGGAGCCCCACATGAGGCTCGCTGCTCCCTGTTCAGCGGGAATCCTGCTTCTCCCTCCCCGCCCCCCCACTTGTGTTCCCTCTCTCGCTGTGTCTCTGTGTCAAATAAATAAATAAAATCTTTTTTAAAAAAAGTCTTTATTAGATTAACATTAGTATTATTGCTATAAAGTATGTTTTTTTTTCTTTGTTTTTGTTTTTTAAGATTTTATTTATTTATTTGACAGAGATCACAAGTGGGCAGAGAGGCAGGCAGAGAGAGAAGGAAGCAGGCTCCCCACTGAGCAGAGAGCCCGATGCGGGGCTCGATCCCAGGACCCTGGGATCATGACCTGAGCCAAAGGCAGAAGCTTTAACCCACTGAGCCACCCAGGTGCCCCTAAAATATGTTATTTTAAGACATGTGCCTTGTATGATCGATATTTCAAAATAGCCTATTCATCTAGATGCTTTATGTAGGAAAATGGTACTCTTCATCAAACAGTGTACACCTTATTGTTGCTCACACAAAGCAAAACTGAAATGTTACCCCCCCAAAAGCTTATAAGATAAATCATTATTGGCATGAGTGGATGGTCATGAATGAGTAATGTTTTTTACCCCTTCCGCCAAAGTTAGGTCTTATTATTTAGAATAAAGAACAGTAAAGTAAAATGAAAAGCTCTGAAATAATGAATGCAGTAAAGGAGGTCAATCATAATTTCTTATTGTATTTCCAACAAGGGAAGAATAGGGGGAAATGAAAGAAATTGTCAAAAGTCAGTTACATATTTAACAGATAAAAGAAAATATGAATTTTAAACACAGGGCAATTATTGTCAAGAGGTATTATAAAAACAAAACATTTTAAGTTTGCTACTTCTCTTTTAGAAAGCTAGACGAAACCAAGAAATTTCAATGGCTAGAAATAATATTTTAATTTCTTTAATACAATCCAGAAACAAGATACATCATGAAAATAGGAAAGTATGGGGAAAACATCTACAAGTAGCTATTGTAGGCAGTGGAAAAAAAGCATAGGCGAGACTAAAATATGAACCAGAATATTAATTCCCTGTTCAGAAAATAAGAAAATGATGGGATAGTTGAGCATGTATGGCATAAAATAATGTGTGTAAGCAAGCATAGGTTACACAACATAATAAATGCAAAGGTTACAGAAGTGGGCTTGTGTTCTGCCTTCAGCTCAGGTCATGATCCCAGGGTCCTGGATTCAAGCCCCACATTGGGCTCTCTGCTCAGTGGAGAGCCTGCTTCCCCCTCTCTCTCTGCCTGCCTCTCTGCCTACTTGTAAATAAATAAAATCTTGGAGGGAGTTGGGGGGAGGAGGAGAAGGAGGAGGAGGAGGAGGAGTGGTGGGCTTGTGGCCACTTAGAAACTCATCTTTAAAGACATAGGCTCCAGGTCTAGAACATCTGTGTTCCAATCCTGTTTCCACCACTCTGCAGTTGGGTGATGACAGACTAGTTATTTAGCCTCATTGAACTCATCTATGCGACAAGAAGAGTAACAGTTTGTACCTCGTAGGACTGTTGTGAAAATCTATAAAGTTAATTCTTAGGGCAGATTCAAAAATAGAATTATGCACATCACATTTTAGATAAACAAACTGCTGATGCTGTTGACATGCGTTAAGTATGTTCTCATGAGCCCAATTTAGAACCATGGCATCACTATTCAGTGCACTAACCTTCCTGCACCTATAAGGCTAATCTGATTTTTCCTGATTGCTTTATCATAGATTTGAATAAAGACAGAGCTAAGCAGTGATGAGTTGTATTTTTTACTCTGTATGATGACAGAATGGATTCTCCAAGATGTTATTATGCAGTAGCAATAATGATATGTTAGTGAAATAAATCCCCAGACTGAGAGATGTGCTGATTGATACTTGACTGCCAAAAATCTCAACGTTTCTGAAATGTATATAGACATTTAAGGTTGTCAAAGCTTCAATGATGTTGCTGTTAAAGGAAATCCTAAGAAACCCTCCAGTACCTCAGGAGCTCAGGATAAATTTTGTGAAAAGTGCTTGAAGGAAGATGATAATCATAATTGTCAAAAGTACTAAAACTAACTCCTTTTTCCTCCCTCCATCTCTCCCTCTCTCTCTCGTCCTTTACACACACACACACACACACACACACACACACACACACACACATATTCCCCCCACCTTCTTCTTTCTCTCTCTACATACACACACAGCCACTCGTTCATACATGTACATACTATATACATTTATTCAGGAAGGAATAAGGGATAAGAGTTCTTAAGCATGATGTTCATAAAGAAGAGGGAGAAAAAAGGGGAGAAATAATTTCACATATTGGTAATACCTACCAGCCTTTGTGTTGGCTGCAGGTTTTTACCAAAAGCATGGAAGACCGGCAGCAAAAACAAGACAGAAAATGACTGGAAGATTCTTGCAGTCAAGATGGAAGTGGAAGTGGGAAGTGTGCTCCTTCAGTAATCACCCTGGTTTCCTAAATTCTCTCTCTCTCTCTCACTCTCTCTCTCTCTATATATATATACATACCTACCTTGGAATTAAAATGGCTGAAACTAATATTACACTGTATGTTAACTAACTGGAAATTAAATAAAAACTAAAAAACAATAGATAAAATGGCTCTTTAAAGATTTGAAGGTCCAGCTGGAAGAAGGACGGGGGTTTCTCCATCATTCTTTAATCCCTTCCTCTAGCCTGAGAAAACACTTAAAACAGTTTAAGGACATATAGAAAATGGTGGAGGGGCACCTGGGTTGTTCAGTCAGTTAAGCATCTGACTTGATTTCAGATCATGATCTCAGGGTGGTGCGATTGAGCCCCAAGTCAGGTTCTGTGTTTAATGGGGAGTCTTCTTGAGATTGTCTCTCTCCCTCTCCCTCTGCCCCCACCACACACTCACACACTCTATCTCTAAAATCAATAAATATTTAAAGAGAAAAGAAAAGAAAGAAAATGGTTCAGGATGAAAACAAAAGAAAATGTTATAGACGAGAAAGGGAACCTAAAACGGTGAACACTCAGAGTGTTCTAGAGCTAGAATAAATCTTAGAGGTTATCTGAGGTTCCCATTTACAGATATAGAAAGTTTGCACAAAGATTGTAATTTTAAGTAGTCACTGGAAGAGCTGGGATAAGAAATCAGGTGTCAAGGGGCACCTGGGTGGCTCAGTGGGTTGAGCCTCTGTCTTCAGCTCAGGTCATGATCCCAGGGTCCTGGGATCGAGCCCCACATTGGGCTCTCTGCTCAGCAGGGAGCCTGCTTCCCCCCCCCCCTCTCTCTGCCTGCCTCTCTGCCTACAAATGATCTCTGTCTGTCAAATAAATAAATAAAAATCTTAAAAAAAAAAAAAAAAGAAAGAAATCAGGTGTCAAGATTAAAACTTAAGAGTTTCTCCCTGATCCCCAGTTAATGAATTCACTTTGGGACCTCAAAGCTACTTTATGTTCCATTGCTCTTCAGTGGGTTGAGAGGTAGATAACAGAGATAGCTGTAGGCCTCAGAAACCCCAAAGTGAGATGTGAAAAGGACAGAAGATTCATTCATGGGCAAGGAAATCAACTGCCATCTCATGTTTGGCAAGAAAGACTGAGTTCAAGAGTTGAGGGCATTTCCATCTCAGAAGCAAGCAGATGGGGAGGAAATTTCAAACACATCTTTAATTCAAAAACTACATTACATTCTGTGATATGTCAAACCCCATTCTTGGCTCCAAAGGCCGGGAGCAAGGATACAGATGATAACACTGTTTCCTGCTTTGTAGGCCTTCTCAGTCAAATAAAGAGGTGAGAGTGATAAGAAAACAATTAAACTATAAATATACAATAAATACAATGAAATATCCTTTCAACTGTTTTCTTCAATATTGTCTGATTATTCTTTCCCTTTATGAACCTATCATCTAATTATGACCTTTGTAAACCTAGTAAATAATGATTTTTATGGTCAGTTTAGCACCATTTTGTAACTGCTTTATCTCTCTGTACAACTCTTATGAAACACCAGCTTCAAAGCCCCAAAATTATTCAACCCTGAAATTATTTTTAACCAAAGACTAAAGCTGTTTCTTTTTTTGTTTGTTTGTTTGTTTGTTTTAAGTAATAGCTGGCTGACCCACAGGAGCCACAAGAAAGTTGTAAAGAAACATAGCATGGTGTTGACATTACAGTGATGGTTTATAAAGGTTAGCCAGGTGGCAGTAAAAACAAACAAAAATTTAGAAAATAAAATGACTTAGGCTTTCAAATTGGTAAAAGTCAAGTGGTTCTGATTCTATAAGAGAGCTGGATACATAAATTTATAAGTTCAAAGTTGATTTGAATAAACGCTCAAAAGATATATATTTTCTAACATCTCTTTGGTGTCATGTGTATTCTTACCTTATTTATGCATTCAGTATCAGACAAACAAAACTCAATATTTAAGGACTAAAGGATCTAGTCTTTGCTACTTCATCCGAACAGAATTTTGGCATCTCCTGGAGGTACTAAAAAATTGCATGTTGGATCCATGTAATCATTCATGGACCAGTGAACACTGTCATAAAGGTCATGACAAAGCACAAGTCAAATACTTCAAAACAAAGAACTAACCCAGAAGTAAAATTCCAAATTAATCGGATATCCTTCACTGATCAGATTAGACTCTCCAAGTCATGACTGGAACCTAGCCAATTTCCCTTAATTTTCCAGAGGTCCAGGAACTTGGCAGTTAAGATTGGATTGGTGTCTGGAGTTTGCAAGCTTTAAGCTGAAATCAATAAGTTAAATTTCTAAACAAGCACTCACTTATTTGAAAAGCCATGTATATGAGTAAAATATCAAGAAGCAGAATTTTAATTCAAGAGAAAAGTAAACTTTCAGATATTGTCACCCTAATGACAAGAAAATATTCCCTACAAAAGTATTTAAAGTAAATGCATAACTAAGCATCTTTTTGCCATAATTAATGTTTTACATGTAAGCCAAATTGCTATTTCTTCTTCTGCTTTTAGAAACAGAGTAACTGCCTAAAAGCAATTTAAAATGATCAAATACACACACACAAGCATACATAATATTAAAAAAGAATCTAGCAATCAAAATTCCCTCCAGTTCATAGACATAGTCCATCTAATTATCTATCTTCTTTATAGCACTTATAAAGATGCTTTCTATTTCTGATAATTATGAGACAATTACTTGTAGAGGAATTGCCATGAAGAGAAAACTTTCTAAAAACTTGATTGGTATAACTGCCTCAACCCAGAATAATTAATTAAATAAGTTTATCATGTAAATTGTTTTTAAATTTGGCATTAAAACAATCTGAATTAAGAATAAGTGCCATCATTGTATTACTCTTAGGTATTTTAAGTCCAGAAGTGCATGCAACTTAAAAATGGGAATTAACACAAGTAAGAACAGATTCAATTTGGGAAGTCAAATATTTTATTACATTTATGTAAAAAAAAAAACCTTTCTAATTATTTTTTTCTCAATGCAACATTTCCTAAACAATTAGAAGCCATTAAAGGAAAACAAAGTTTTGGAACAAAGAAAGTGACTTACATAAGACAACATAATGTCAGTAGGGAATTTGGTGTTCTGCCTAAAAAAATTTTAATACATTTTCTAATTAAAACTTACCATCATAAAAAATTAACCACTAAATTTAATTTCATACTAAGTATACTGTTTTACATCATTTTTATTAAAAACATGTTTTATTAGATTTTCCAACTAAATTAAATGGTGAATAGTAATTGCTTTTATTATTGGTTTATATGTTTTAATAATTACTTGAAACTATCCCATTTGGCTAAATTAGATGCAATTTTAGTCACAAACCTACTTCTAATAAAATTTTATTCACATGGGACGCCTGGGTGGCTCAGTTGGTTGGACGACTGCCTTCGGCTCAGGTCATGATCCTGGGAGTCCCGGGATCGAGTCCCGCATCGGGCTCCCAGCTCCACGGGGAGTCTGCTTCTCTCTCTGACCTTCTCCTCGCTCATGCTCTCTCTCACTGTCTCTCTCTCAAATAAATAAATAAAATCTTTAAAATAAAAAATTTTATTCACATACACACAGCAGTTAAAGAATGTTATATGTATGTTTGTGTGTGTGTATGTTCTAAAATTAAATCCAAATGTGTGCAATATCCAGATAAAAAAGACTGCAGATTGTAAAATTTAGTAGATGAGGAGCATTTTCAGAAGTATTAAAAAGCTGCAGTACACAACAAGCTGTCATAACTAAGAAAACAGTGTTAATTGAAACCCATGCATATCAATCCTTACTCAGAAGGTAATTCAGAAGATAACATTGGTCAAAACCAGCATCGGAACAGGACCATACCCACAGGACTCAATACCCTTTAGACTGTTGCCGTCTTGACACTGCCAGTAGAAATGTGGGGAGTATAAAAGTATGGTCTGGAACACCAGCTCCACACTTTTCCCCATGTGAGCTCCACACTTTTCATCCCATTTGAGGTGGTCCCATGAATCTGTTGTGGGTTTTTTTTGTTTTGTTTTGTTTTTCAGGTTTTTTTAGGTAAGTTTTCCAGGGGAGAATCTGCAGATAATGAATTCCAGGGAGAAATTCAGCATATAATCTAAATTAGGACAGAAGAAAAGTAAAACTTCCACTGTCATATCTCTTTCCCCAATTTTTTATCTCACGGCTAATTTGCTATTTTAAAAAATTTACTCCCTTCTGTTTTCACTCAAAACTGGGCTATTGATGGTCATTTTACAAATGTTGAAATCAAGATATACACTATGCACATTGTTCTGAAACAGAAATCTCAATTTCAAAAACAGTTTGTTTTTCCTATTCTTCATGTTCTACTGTAAGTTATTTTAGAACATGAAGATCAGGATGAACCAATATGACAATTTCATGTGGTTAACATTACATGTCATGTCTGTGCTTCTAATGCCACTATGTAGCTCATTCTTGGGTTCAGTAAATAGTTGTTTAAATAAACGAAATACTGAGTCTCTCAACACTTACCCTTGCCTAAGTATGCTCAAGGTTCCAAGTAAGATACTTACTAAAATTCTATGTCTGAATGGGACATATGCTTCCTTTTCGGCCACCTAGGTCCTAAATATGCTTCCTTGGGTGGGGGGGAATCAATGCTATATAATATATCTTAGTAAGAACAAAGATCCCCATTACAGAAGCCAAAGGGGCTCAAAGAATCTTGGAAAAATATTTCACATAGAAATGTGATTTTGATAGGTTTCTTACTAACACTTTTGGAAGTCAGTACACTATGGATTATTTTTTTAAAAGATTTTATTCATTTATTTGACAGAGAGAGAGAGAGAGAGATCACAAGTAGGCAGAGAAGCAGGCAGAGAGAGAGGAGAAAGCAGGCTCCCAGCTGAGCAGAGAGCTCAATGCGGGGCTCCATCCCAGGATCCTGAGATCATGACCTGAGCCAAGAGCCAAAGGCAGAGACTTAACCCTCTGAGCCACCCAGGTGCCCCCACTAAGGATTATTAAACAGGAAAATGTTCTTATCTACTATGTTACCAAATAAAACATTTATGCCTTCCTGGAAACAGGAATTTAACCCTAGATTCTAGAGAGGGATATTTGTTCTAGTCGTCTGTTGTAATCAAACTAGGCTTTGAAAGACTAAGTAGACATCAATGGGATTATTTTTTTTTCTAACAAGATTCAAAACAAGATATTTTTCTGACTTTTAGAAACCATCTTCTGACCTTTTGATCCTGAAAGCCACAACACTTTCAAAGGAAGATTAAGATTTTACTCAAAGGTATGCAATTCAAATTATTAGAATGAGGAATATTTACCTGTTATTTAATTAATCTATAAGATATTTATAACACAAATTATTTTATTTTCACTAAACTGATATTTATGGTAAACAGTTTCCCTGGTTTTTTGCAGTGAAATAAAACCTAAAATTCTTCAAAGTTTCTTATAATTAAGCCTGATTGTGTGTATGTATGTATATATACTCTATATAATATACATAATATATATGTTGTAGTTTAATATTTGTATGCAGGTTAACCACTGAGCTCTAATTCAACTTTTTTCCTTTTTCTCAAAAATGATCTGATGAATTGAAGCATATCAAAATATTTCTAGGATACAAATATTATGCAGAAAGGGGGAGATTTTTATTTTAAAAAATTGTTTTTAAGATCGTTATTTATTTATTTGAGAAAGAGTGAGAGCAGAAGTGGAGTGAGGGTCAGAGGGAGAAGCAGACTCCCTGCTGAGCAGGGAGCCCAATGCAGGAGTCCATCCCAGAACTCCAGGATCATGACCTGAGCTGAAGGCAGACACCCAACCTACTGAGCCATCCAGGCATCCTGGAAAGGGGGAGATTTTTAAATTCTAGTAAATGAACTATACATTTCTACAATCTAATAGAATTATCAAACACATCTTTGAATGAAAATTTGCCTTGAATATTTTTTTTTCATTCATCATGGTTAGACACTAAAACATTAGTGAACTGAAATCTTAATTCTCAAGTCCTTCTCCCTCTTTTTTGTTTCTAAACAATATCACCACGCTTTACTTGGCACAAAGAATGCTGGTTGTTAAGGCTTCAACGCATAAAGAAGTCAATGTTTGATACATGAATGAAGTACCAAATATTACAAAACAAAACAAAACAAAACAAAAACTATGATACAAAAATCTCTATTATTATTACTCCACTGAGTTGAGAGACAATCTGGGGACATGGAACACACTCTCCTAAGAGCAGTATGTTCTGTGATGTCATGACCAAAATTATTAAAAACGGAGGGCTTAAGAGAAACGTACGTATATTTTTTCTATTGCAATCCCTTAATTTAAAAGCTGATTGAGCTAATATGCAGAGTTAAAGGGGTGTCTCTACTTCCCTTTGTACTCCTATAATCTTAAAAAAAGGGCAAAAGGGAAAAATACAACAATTTGTTGTGATTTAAAAAAATAGAAATCCTTTGCTGATTATCTAATAATGTTTTTGAGATTAATAAAATACAAATAATCTCTTGCAAAACTATCAATAGTATACAATATTAACTCAGAAAAGCAATTAAAATGGTTCTTAGAAAAGTATATTTCTATCAAATGACGTTGAATGTTTATTTTGAACTGAAACATTCAAGTCTGTCTCTAAATCTGACTCTTATTTTGCTAGACATCCTTTAATAAATAACTTCAGATAATAATAATAACAACAAATAAATCATCTCTTTTCAAAATGTACAAATTAAGAATAAAATAAATAGGGAAAAAGGATTTTTTTTGAGCTATGGGATGTTCCCACAAATGTCTAGACTCAGGATTATATGATAATATGAGCACATTTCTATTTATAATCCATTTAAATGGACGGTAGAACAAAACACTAATTGATGAACACCTGAATACAGAACATTTTTAAGCTTTTTTAAATTTTTTAAGATTTTATTTATTTATTTGAGAGAGAGAGAGAGAGAGGATGAGAGGGGAGAAGGTCAGAGAGAGAAGCAGACTCCCCGCTGAGCAGGGAGCCCAGTGTGGGACCTGATCCCGGGATTCCGGGATCATGACCCGAGCTGAAGGCAGTCACTTAGTCAACTGAGCCACCCAGGTGCCCCCATCTTTAAGCTTTTTGATCCACAGAACCTTTTGGAATTCTGTAGACCACGGCCATTGCACTGCATAGGGGAGCCTCTTTCACAATCAGCTACTTAGATTTCATGATAGCTCCAAAGACCTCCTGCTTTTATGATTAACTCAAGTGATTAGGTAATTGTTAAATGATTTTAGCCTCCAGGTATTACTTGAAGTCTGTAAAAAAGTTTTACATAGCTTAATATGTTTTACTCAAAATCGGGTAAAGGTGGCCCAAGAGTACAAGCTTCCAGTTATAAAATAAATAAATCCTGGGGATCTAATGTATGGCATAGTCACTACAGTTAATAATTCTGTATTGCATAATTCCAATTTCTGCATTGTTGCTAAAAGAGGAGATTCTAAAAGTTCCCCTAACAAGAAAAAAATTCTAAGTATATAAGGTGATGGATGTTAACTAGACTTAAATGTGGTAACCATTTCATAATAAATACCTATATTGAACCATTATGTTGTAAACCAGAAACTAATATAACGTTACATGTCAATTATCTCGCAATATGTTAAAGGTAAAATAATTACTATGCTAAGATTCAAGGGTTATGCACATTTTTTACCTTTTTTGTTGTTGTTGTTGACTTAGGGAAGCATTATAAGCTTAAAATAAACAAAAGAGGGGCATCTGGGTGGCTCAGTTGCTAAGTATCTGCCTTCTGCTCAGGTCATGATCCCAGGGTCCCGGGATCGAGCCCCCCCATTGAGCTCCCTGCTTGGTGGGAAGCCTGCTTCTCCCTCTCCCACTCCCCCTGCTGTGTTCCCTCTCTTGCTGTGTCTCTCTCTGTCAAATAAATAAATAAAATCTTAAATAATTAAATAAACAAACAAAAATAATATTATACATAAATTTTCCCTTTTCTAAATTCTTGTTCTAGTTTACCTCTTCTAGACCTTTACCTAAATATCTGACCTAGTGGCAAGACATTTCTCTTCTTTTTCTTTCTCCAACACACATAATATACATATATCCACCAAACAAATTTGTATTATCTCCCTTCGTACTGATTAGGTTGCAAATCTTTCATAACCACAGTGAGGAAAAAAAGAATTTTTAACTCTCCATTTTATATGGTATCTAATAAAGACTTTGTTATACCTATACCTACCTGTGTTTTAATTATAGGGAAAGATGTCTAAAAATCATAATATTTCAATTTCTTTACAATAATAAATTGATCACTTAGTATTAAAGAAAATAGAACCTTTTAATTTAAAATTTTAAATGCTATGTTATTCATATTCTACAAATATTAAACTAGGGTTCCAGCTGTCTATTAAAATGTGAGTTTCACTATTATTTCTCTAAAGACTTCAGAAACATCAAACCCATGGCTACAGAGAAAGACATTTAATGGCCAGGTCAGAATAAAACAATATTCTAGACTACCCCATCTAATATAGTAGCCATCAGACACATGTGACCATTTAAATTTCAATTAACACTGATTAAAGTTAAATCAAATTAAAATTAGCATTAGCCCTTCAGTTGCACTAGCAATATTTCAAGCATTCGGTGACCATAACATGGCTAGTGACTATCTTATGAGCAGCACAAATACAGAACATTTCCATGATCTCAGAAAGTAGACTGAATGTGATTCCTAGAGTCTTTTCCAATCTCTACTTCTCAACTGCTCTTCATTAGGTCTCTTCAGTCTCCATCTTACTGATTCTTACTCAGACTCTCCTTCTCTGCCTCCACCAGTTGTTCTCAGCTTGGGGAGATCATGCCCCCCCCATGAGACATTCGCAATGTCTGAGACATTTCTGGTTGTCACAATTTGGGAGACAGGATTTAACGCTGACGTGTGGCGAGTGGAGGCCAGAGACATCGCTGAACACCCCACAATTCACAGGACACCCCCACAACAAGGAAGGTTATGCCAGTAGTGCCCAAGTGGAGAAATTCTGGACTAGACTACTCGACGTTGAAGCTGCGTGTGGACTGCCCACCCAAAACTGGATTTGTTATATCACAAGTCCCCAGCTTCTGACTGCTCTCAAAGATCAGTGTACACCATCTACAAGAAAGTAATACAACCCAGATCCAATGTATGTCTAGCACTCAGAGTTCCCACTAACTTAAGAAAGATAGACATGAACTACAAAAGTTTTACTACTATGAATTCTTATTTTTACAGAGCCTGGAATTTCCTCACATGGGTAGATGAGCAGTTATCAAATGTGAGTGATGTCATGTACACTTTGATTCCTTTAGGTTGTGTGTTACATGAAGGTAGGGACCATGCTTTGCCCACCATCATATATATACGCATTTCATAACATATGCGTTCATATATAGGAAGCTCTAAAAGAAAGGTAACACTGGATGAGAAAAACAAGATATGGAATACTGTAAATGATATGAACTTATTTTTATAAAAGAATGGTGAGAAAATATTCTGAGCATGTACATATGTTTGCGTGTGTGTCCGGGTGTGTTCTTGTGTGTGTATGTGTGTATAAGTACAGAGAAAAATGGAATGATAACAGTAGTTGGCCAATACAGATACCCTAGGAGAATGCTACCATCAGGGGAAAGGTGAAAAAAAAAAAGTAGAACTTATGTGGCAAATCATGATAATGGTAAAAAGTTATATTTTCATTGTAAATAATGGGGCATTCAAGACTACCTCAAATGTAGCAACTGAAAGGAAAATCAAAAGCATAAGGTCTATTCATTAATATGGCATTTGCATTTTAGAAGTGAAACAGCTAATAAATAAGAAAAAAATATCATTTCCTACAATGATAAGTCTTCTGAAGAACATTAAAATGTAGCCCTCTGGGGGAGACAGTCCTGAGCTCTGGATAGATATGAGGGCTTGGAGAAGCGAATTTAGGATTTATCAGGGTGCAGTTGGTATTAAAAGCTACACGACTCAATGTGATCATCTAGAGAGTGAACATGGGGGGAGAGAGAGTTAAGGGTTGCACCGGAGGGCTCTCCAATGTGGAGTGACAAGGATGAAAGTTTACCCGAGATGAGTAGAAAGAGTGGAAGGGAGAAAGCGGAGATGATGGGACAAGTCCTTAAATGAGTTTTGCTAGTAAGAGTGTTGTGGGCATGGTACAGAGGAATGGGGCATGGAATGGAGGGCCCAATGGGATCAATGGAGGCTTCTAAAGAGGACATTTATGACACCAGTCTTGTATGTAGGAAAAAGAAAGGAAGTTCTTACAAGAGAAAACTCAGTGAGAAGTGTGAAGGCCCTTATATAAAGGAAGAGTTAGGCTTAGGGTGGAGAAGGAATGACTACATATGTCCTTATCCTTGAGGCAAAAATTGGTATGTGATGAGAAAGTACTTTCCCCTCAGAGTATATAATATTTGAAGTTATTCCACTGGATTTTATTAAAATCAATATAAATTTATATCACACCAGCTATTTCCTAGCCAAAGATCCACAACTGACAACTTCAAACAAGAAAATCATGATTTTGCATCATGGGACACACCCTCTTATTATTTACATTCTCTAGAATTACAGACTAAAAAAGACGATAGCATAAACAGGCGAAACACATGAACAAATATTAGTAGAGCTATATATCACTGATATATAGTTCTGTTATATGACAATCCCAGTGCTAGATAATTTCCAATAAAAAATCAAAATCTGAAGATGTCTACTCATATTTTAAAAGAAAAAAGACTGGGGTGCCTGGATGGCTCAGTCGGTTAAGCGTCTGCCTTTGGCTCAGGTTATGATCCCAGAGTCCAGAGATCGAGCCCTGCATCAGGCTCCCTGCTCAGCAGGGAGTCTGCTTCTCCCTCTCACTCACCCTCTGTATTCTCCCTCTCTCTCTCAAATAAATAAACAAAAAAATAGAAAAGAAGAGGAAAAAGATAACTTATATCTAAACCAAAAAAACTTTATTCTTACAAATTTCCCAAGAAAATGTCCTTTCTATACCAATAGCTATGCTACTCTGTAGTAGCTTAGATGTGATTTTAAAGCCACCGATCAACACGCTCCCCCTTCCTTGTAATTCGTGCCAAGGACACCAACATCTTCTGGACTCATCTAAACTGTGAAAAAGAAACACCCTTCCCAATTTTTTTTTTCCTTGAACTTTTGGTGTACTTAAAACTAGGGATTTCTTAAACCTTGACAACAAAAGCAGATCACTAGTAGCAGCTAGAAATGCAGCAACCGTTTACAACAAGCTTTTCATAGCAACTGTCAGAGAAAGCAAGAAAAATGTTTCATTTCCCTATCTACAGAGGTATGCACAAAACTATACAGTCCAAAAAATTCATGTAAACTTGTTAATTACAGGAATAATAAAGTAATGTTGAATAAAATTGGTCATTTGCCATCTATAACCCTTCATTTTCATTCACCATTACCCTAGTAAGGTACATTTACTCTCACACATTATTCTATATTTACAAAGATCTCTGCAAATAGGAAACCTAAAACATTAACTGCCTAGGCTACTCTCTCTACATTCCCAGTTGTCTTCCCATCAGGAACAACTGGATAATTCAGGGATTGCCAACGGACCCAGGAATAAAAGATCATGATCTTTTTTTTTTCCCTTTACTACTGAATAAAGTAGATCAAAATCCCGCAAAAATCCCCTTACCCAGCAAAATCACTTTGGTAAAACTGGCCTTTTACGTAAGTTGTTCTTAATTACAATTTTGTCATTTAGGAAAATTAAAACATCCAAATTATTCTTCTGATCATTTTTAAACTCTTAATTATTATGGCTCAAGAAACCAAAGCTAGGAAACATCACAGAAACCAAAACTACTACTGATATGACACATTTTATGTTCAAGGAGCAAAACGTGGGCAAGCTTGGATTTTTATAACTAACATCTGTTTATAAATCAGTCTATCACCCTAGTTTTGAACAAAGTACTTGAATCTAAAAATAATGAAAGTGGATAATGGAACTTGAGTATATAGACAAAGTCCCTGTAGGAACAGATAAAAAATTGGCAAAAGAGAATGAGATGTTTTCATACATTCTAACTCGGCTTTTTGTTGTTGTGTTTATTTGGTTTGAAAGGCTTACCATCTTGCTGGCCATGAAGAGCTTGAGGACTTTGCATTCTTTCCTCCAGATTGGAGCTAAGATCAGAGTTCACAGCTGACATCCGTGTTGAATCGCTCATATCAAATTCATCACTTTCTATGGAACTTTCATCCTGAAAATGGTTTTAAAATATCATCAAACATCATAAAATATAACGTTCAAATAGTGACCATATTATCTAGAGGGTCAATTAGAGTTTAGCCAGTAAGTAAGCTTTTACAGAGCTTGTAAACATGTAACCTATTAATAGATACTTGAAATAACAAATATTGGAATAATGTCTCCCTTTAAGGAATTTCAAAACTTGTGAAAAGTCAATGTTTCTACGCACAGGCAGATTTCAAAAGTAAAATAATATGTTTGGGAAGGATGTAGTTGGGGAATTATCCTAAATAATGAAGAAAAATTTTTTAATTAGCAAAAAAAGTCCTGGAAGAAACAAATCACAAAATATAACATATAGAGAAGTCTATGTTTTGAGTCCAAAGATAAAGGACAATAAAATAGTATAAGCAAAAATCTTAGGCTGCACTAAGAAAAACTTAACCAAAAAATTGTCATTGGCAAAGAGGATGGACAAACTTAACACGGATAGACTGAAAATCCACATTTACTGACAGCAAGGTTTTAACACATCCCTTCTTTCCTTATAAGCAAACATACACTGTACGGCAACCCCCAAAAGAAGTTCTGGGTAGAAGTGTGCAAGTTCCATTTCCCAAAAGCCAGTTCACCGAGTGGCGAAATTATCAAAAGGCCAGTTTTCCAAACACCCAATTCATCAAAACCTGCCAAAAATTAACCTAAATCAAATTCAAGGTATTTTGCTGTAGCTATTTCACTGAAGCAAACTCCTGCTGGAGAACTGATTTTTGGCCAACGGTGGGTTTATGTAGGCAGAGGGGCCTGAAAAATCTGTGGTGACATACTGGAAGAACTGAATCGAAATCACCAGGTTTGACTTTAATTTGTAAGTGTCTGATCTGAAAGGTTAGCATTAATCAAATAATTAACAACAGCTGTGGTGGTCGTGTCATTTATGCTACAGATAACTGTTCTTTCTATTCATTCACTCACTTCAGTTTCATCACTACCTGGGCGTCAGGTCCCAGGATTCATCCCATTTTATAGACTGAGAAATCGAGGCACAGAGCAGTTAAAGAATGTATCCCACTATTATACACCAGAACCGGGGTTTATATGAAGTCACTCAGGCTTGAGAAAATAGCTTCTTTGAATAGGAAGAGTTACCTTGGCTTCATAAATGACATCTTGGTATCAGCAAAGAAGTTGCTATGGTTAGGGGGCAGGAACGTTCTAGTAGACTAACAAATTGGCATTCTGATCCATAGGTCAGGTCAAGGTGATTTTGGTGTCCTTCCTTTACGAAAGGTCTGATCATGTCTGGGTCTACTGAGTAGCACTAGCTCTTCATTAATTCAGCAAGGAAATGCCACCCTGCGAGGCCTCTGGGCAATCAGCCACATAGACTTCTCCCGGCGGCATGCCCTCTCTCTTGGTACATTATGTTTTCTCCAATTCTAAATTCTAAGAAAATCCAAAGCATCTGAAATAAATATATATGTTAAAAGAGAAAAAATAACAGAATTCAATGTGCACATCAATGTTATCACTGTGTACCATATACATATACATACATATATATGCACACATAAGTAAGTGATAGATATTTACTATATACACTATCTATAGTGTCTACGATATGATAGTATTTTGGAGCACATTCTCTAGAGCAAGACAGAAATGATTTAGATCCATGCTCTGCCACTTAGATGTGTTACCTTAAGCAAGTTACCTAACCTTTCTGTGCCTCAATTTCTTCATCTATAAAATGGGGATTATAGCATCAATCTCATAGGGCTATATTAAGATATAAAGGAAAGATATAAAGGAAATATAATAATACTTAGAGTAGGTAGAACAATGTCAGATATATAAGTGTCAACTGTTTCATATTTTTATGTAGAATATATAGGAAATTCTACAGCATAAAATAGGATTCAAGTTGATTATATATTATGAACACATACAAAAAATAAATTTAAATGTAATAGTAAAGATGACCAACATGTGTTTATAAAATAGCTGTGTATTCTATAAAAACATAGTCTTTAGAATCAGCATTTATTATATATACTACAAATAGCTAACTATGTGTAATCCAGTAAAATAGCATTTCCAATATATACCGACTGATATATATTATGTGTGCAAGTGAATAACTGTGTGTGCAAAATGTATGTGTCTATGAGAATGTATGTGTGTTTAAAGAAAAGCTAGACACAAAGAGATCACAACCTCTGATCTACAGAATCATTATATAAACTGCTATTAGGCATTATGAATAATCAACACACATTTTACCAGCAATAAATAACATTCATATCAGCATGCTTTTTAAGAAATGTGGACAATAAATTAAATGGTTCTATAACCAAATGTGCTTGTTATTTTTTTTTTTAAAGTCACTATTCTATTTATCATGAGTGGCTTAATGACTGTGACTCTCTTAAATATTTTCCTCCTTGATTTTCTATGAAATTCACTTTTTACAATTCTACTGCTTATTAGAATATAAATTATCCAATTGTTTAATTTATAAAGACCTTTAATGAAACTAAGTGCATGAATTCATCCTGTAAGTTCTATTATAATTATTAAATGATTAAATTACTATCTTTTAATAAGAAGTGGCAAAGTGTATAAAATATAATGTTGTGGAGTTTTTCTATTATCAGATAGAGGCAATGTTAATCACTCTGGAAAAAAATTACTGAAGATTTCTGAGAGTGAAGAATCAGAAAACTTGATTGATATGACATTTAAGTGTTTTATTTTATTCATGATCATCTGTAGGCCATTCATCTAAATTCTTTCCTCTGTGAGTATTTTGTTCTGAATGATAACCAGAAAAAGAGTCTTCACATCCCACAGTGTGGCCTAATTCCTTATGTTACTAAAATCTTATCATAATGAAAACCATAGCCAATTATCATAGCTTTTGCTTCCCTAAAACTTAAGTTTTAAAAATCAGAATAAATATTTTCCTGTAATAAATAATTTCATCCCCGGTCCTTTTAAGACCATTGTGCAAAATTCAGATCTCTGATCTGTTCCATATCTTATTTTAGTTTTCAGTTTCCAGATTTTACTTCTAAAGGATCTATAGCATGTAACTCTTGGTTTCCATTGTTACTGTTCTGATCTCATGTTGCCATTTCCCAAATGATTAATAATGGTCTCCTAGTTATCTACCCACCTCCCATTTGTATCCCCACCAGTCCTGTTCATTGACTACTGTTAATCTCTCCACTTCAGAGAGGTCCTCTTCTATGCTCATAAATTTGCAGCTATATTCAAGGCCATCTAAATCTACCACGTAATGTGGAAGCTGCTCTGTCAAACATTAAGGGGTTTCCATAAGATTGTCTGAAAACCACTCTCACCAATCTCATCTTTGTTCTGGTTGTCGGTTACCTTATGCTCAAATCAACGTAAAACCTATGTTACTGGCCTTTCCATGAAATGCACCACCTCAGACCTTAGTGTGCAAGAGGGTAGATGCTGATAAAAATTCAGATCACCCGGTGTCACACACTATGTCTAGAATCAGAATCTTGGGGCAGGTGTCGGGCAACATGCAGTCTGATAAGCTCCAGGGGGCGCCTCTAATGCTGGTTATTTAGCCAGTAATGTTCAGAAAACCATTCTGTGCTGATGGAATTGGTTCTCGAATATTCCCTACTCAGGTGACTACGAGCCACACTTGGCTATTGAGCACTTGAAACATGGCTAGTGCAACTGAAGAACTGAAAATTCAACTTTAGTTAATTTAACTAATTTTCAATTAAATTTAAATATCCACATAGGGCTGGTGGCTATCATATCGGGCAGTGACGATCTGACAATTCCTCATCATTGGATCTTGAAGATACTTCTAATTATTCACGATCAGCAATGCAACAAACATCCTAATATACAAATTGTTGCATTCATCACACCCTTGAGTACGAATTTCTAATCAAAGCCTATGAATAACTTTTAAAAGTCTTTAAAATTACTATCTAACTTTCTCCCTGTAAATTTATTCTGGCTTAAACTTCATCAACAATTTATAAGAAGGTCAACTGATCTTACATTGGATAAGGCATTCTGTAATCCTAAAGGAATTCCCATTCCTGTCTTTATTTCTCTCAATCGTATTTCGTATCTTCTCATAAATATACTTTCATTGCTTACTTCCTTCCTTTTCTCCCCCTCACTAGAATTAAGTTTAATAAAGGAAAGATTTTTATCAATTTACTCTCTGTTTATCTCCATTACCTACAAGAGGGCCAGTTACATAGAAGGTACTCAATAAATAATTGTTGAATTAATTAACACAATAAATTTTAAATATAACTGAACACAAAGAAATATCTCACTTGAATTCCTTTTTAATGTGATTTACTTAATCACCTTCCTATCTTTCAAGAATCATAACTTCTAAAATTTTACAAATGATCTAGTCATTTATCTGAATATTTTTGAGGCAGTGTACAACCAATTGGTATCTTCAAAATGTAAGATTGAGAGTTATTTTCCTAATCCGGTTATAAATTAAAAGAATCTACTTCCTTTGTGTGAAATAGTTATGATGTTTTAGAAGCCAGAAGGATTCAGCATATGTGGGCTGTACTGTTGGCACAAAGTTGATCTTCTTACTTTTTAGCCTAGAAATAAATGTACCAACATCTAAATGAGCTTCCTACAAATAATTTGACAGCTCGAACCAGTTTATGAGGTTTTAAATTTTTTTCCAATTATATAATAAATGATGGCAATAATTATTCCATTCTCCAGGATGGATGAACATTAATGTTTTTTTAGTTGTCTCTCATGTCTTTAACCCAGTGATTTTATTACTATTTGTTTAATCATTTATATGTAGCCATCTGGTAATATAAAATCTGAACTGCCACTGTACAGATACAGATCATCTCACAGAGTATACCCTTACTTTTTGAGATAAAACAATTTTACAAATATTGTTTTAAGATTAAACCTATTCAAATACGGAGGAAAACAAAAAAGAATGAGTTTTATTAAATAAAGTAAATAAAGTTTTATTCAACAAAGTAAAATTGAAAGAATTTTATACTGTACCAAATAATGCTATATTTGAAAGGTATTTAACCACATTTCCTGTTATGGAGAAATTTTAAGAAGGAGTGTATGTATTAGCCTGAGAAACTATTCCTAATATTGATAATCTGAATGTGCCCATTGATTAATGGCCACTAACCAGTTTAAGGGGATTTCCTAAGCCCCCATTGCTACAGGTTTTGTGGGTAATATATATATAACTTGGCCCCTGCCTGATTAACTGATTAACTGATCAGTTAATTAGTATCCTAGAGAAGAGTAAACAAATGTGCATTTGTGTCTAATACATGCCAGCAAGCACATTTCTAGATTCTTACGGTACAAATCAAACAGAATAACTGGAAACATCAAAATATCTCTAATTAGGAAGGATCATCATAACTTATCTCTAGAAAATGCAGAGAAGTAGACAAACTAATATAGAGAATAATGAAAAAAAAAAGCATTAAAACACATGAAAGATTTAGATGGTGGAAAATTTATTATACTTGAAATTCTTATTAAAATGACTTTTTTTGACTTCCAGGCAAAATCACCTTCGTACTAAAGGCTTGGATACTTTCCTTGGGTACTCACTCATCTGGGATATCTTCCCCTGAACTTTCTAGCCCTTTACAGAGGCCAGCTTGATAGCAGTCAATTAAGGAAAAATGAATCTCTCTTGGGAACGAGCACATTCCCACAGAACACAAAGGTAACTGTGTTGAGACAGGGACTCTCTCTCAAGGACCAGAAGTTTCTGTCCATTTATCCATCTGTGCAATCCCAGTGACATTCCTTTCATTAAAAAATAAATTACCGTCTTCAAAATGCCGTCATGCTTAATATGATAGTCATGGTTATCAAACTTCATTCTGACTCAGAAGTAGATATTTCCATTTTACCTCATCTTGCTGTGAGTTTAGCAGCTGCAGTTTCATGTGCTTCATATAGGCCATGGTAATCGGCATGTTGTAGTCAATCATGCTGGTCACCAAAGTGGGAGGTTTTCCATTATCTGTAATAAAGCATTTTTAATGGGTATGAAAGTGATACCGCATTCTACCTGTAATTTCAGAATGATCCAATTTGTTCACATTGAAACAGGATTCTAGATACCAACTCTTTAGGAGATTGGTAGCCATATGGATGAGTTGTAGGAAAAAATAACTATACAAAGGTACATGGGACAAATTAACGTTACAGATTTAGTTATTTCTAACTGCAGAGCTTTTTGATACCCCAGTAACAGTGGGTGAAGCCAATATAGTGATTAAACACAATTACCTGTATTTTTCGTAGTTTTCTCCTTTGCTGCATAACTACTTTCTCTATGTGATACTTGAGTGAAAAAGGAGATTTGTGTGTTTTTTCTTTGATCTTTTTCTTTTTGTTTATTCATCCCCCAACACATGGGAATGGACTAGCTTAAATGTATTTTTGAGACTAATTTAAACTCTGAGAGAAGCTGATAGATTAGGAAAAACATCTACGTAATTTTTAAAGAGCACTAAAGACAAATTATAACCTGCACGTAAAAACTCAGTGGAGTAGCTCTGCGCTACTCATCACTTTCAGAAATAAGGAATTGGTAGGTTTAAAAGGACACCGATGGAACATCAATTTCCTCGCTAAATATATTTAACATACCATGCAATACACACAATATGTGAAAGTTAAAATATTATTATAGGAAAAAAATTATTTGCCACAGCCCAAACTGCCTTTCTTCAGAGAAAGGGCACAAACTTCCTCTGTAAGTGGGTATTCAAAATTCACTGCCTCCTACTCCAATAAATGAGATGATCTGACTTGTTGAACTGCTTCAGTCTACCACATTCTTATAAAAATGTGAGATATAAATTGCCATTATGAATAAAATTACTTTAAATCTCACTATTTGACACTGTGGCTACCTTTGTGATCTGTTCCATCTGGGTTTAAATGCATTCTTTTCTGGCACTCTGAGCAGCTCATTAGAAACCGTGTCACCGCTTCTCTTGGTAGGAAGGCATAGCTCTCTGAAATCTGAAATGATTCACAAAATAGAGGTGTTATTATATAAGCTGACTGAGTATGAGTCAACAGAAATGATCACTGTATTTCCAAATAAGACTCATTGTTCCATAATGGCAGAAAGCACAATGAAAGCATGCACCGCACATCATGCATCATTTCAAGAAATATCTATCCAACTTGACTGCGTATCTCTTAATAATAGCTAATAATGTGATGTGGAGGAGGAAAAAAACCAACCACATCTGGGTGGAGATCTATTTGTATTTCTGCATTTCTTTTAGGAAAAGTAATCACAGTGTGCAGAGAGCCTAGTGAATTTTCCTGATCAAAAATTGTCAACGTTGTTTTTAAACTTACTGCTAGCACCATCATAGTTTTATCCAATTTTACATATATATTTTCTTTAATTTAGCCCCAACTCGAAACAAGAAACTTTGGATTTGAATTAACGAACATTTCTTCATTACTGCTTTTTCAAAACATTTTAGTTGAAAATAACAGGTAATTCTAAGAGAACTCGTATATATATTTACTGCAGTGAATCATCCCTTCCACAGAAAATGACACATTGGAAATGCATTTTGGCCACTCCTTCCGTTTGTTATCTTATGTCAGTCTTTCATCATTTATGTCCACAAAGCTCACGCTGATTGTCAGAGCAAGCCTTCCCTATACCCTATAGAGCTTCAATTTTCAGAACCATGATCTAGAATCACATTAGAAATCAATACTGCCATCAGTAATTTTTAAAATACTAACTTTTCAAAAACCAAGGTATTTCTGTCATCAAAGCAAATAACTTCTAAAGTAAAGCTGACAGATGGTTAAATATCTCTAAATAAAAGCGAACACAGACCCAGACAGTGCTACTAAGAAGTACGATACTGGGCATTAGTCTTCCACCATAACACTAACGTTGGTAGGCAAAATACAAGATAAAGAAGAAGGAATGAATTGGGAATTAGACATAAATGCTACAGACAATTTCTCAGGTACATGCACAGCTGTTATGAACACTACTGTATTTTAAGTTTGTAGAAAGGGAAGAAAATATGCACCTTGTGTAAATTAAGTGCAAGGCTGCACGAGTTCCATTAATAGCGATGGGGTCAACTTTTATTTATTCATGCTGTAGAAAGACCACAACATTGAAGAAACCCCACACACTAAAATCTAAAATTGTAAAGCACACTTCGTCTTGAATTTCATAATAAAATCAATTTGCATCACTCATCCTAGATCAGGGCAAAAAAGACTTAAGAACACCAAAGAGAAGATACAAGTCCACAGTTAAAATCTTCCATGGATTATCCATACACAGGTATTAAAATTCAACTCTACTAGGGTTTTGTTTTAAGATTTCATTTATTTATTTGACAGAGAGAGACGCAAGTGAGAGAGGGAATACAAGCAAGCAGGAGTGGGAGAGGGAAAAATAGGCGTCCCACTGTGCAGGAAGCCTGATTCGAGGCTCGATCCCAGGACCCTAGGATCATGACCTGAACCGAAGGCAGAGGCTTAATGACTGAGCCACCCAGACGCCCCTCTACTAAGGTTTTAATATAACTATCATTTGTAAAATAAATTTGTTGTCCAGTTTTAAAACATCCCTCTTCATACTGTACACAGAATCATGAGAGAAAAATAAACAGAACAATTTGAAAGTATTTCATCAAACTATTTTATATTAGTTATTGAATAAGGAAATATATACATAATTTAAATTCTCACTTTCTCTTATGTTATTTCCCCTAACTACACACACACACACACACACATTTGATTCCTATTCATGTATTTTACTGAGGGAACTCATACCTTTGCCTGATTGGTTTATCTAACTAGAGATTTTTTTTTTTCCTCTCTGAAAACCTATATTAAAACAATTCAGAAGTTAAAAAAAAAAAAAATCCATGAGACATGCCTGGTCCTGGTATTTTATCTCACACAGAGTCATAGTCCATTGGAACTAGGGGGCCAAACAGTAAATCTAACAAATAGGATTTGAGAAGAACGTCCTATTGATTTTCATAAGGGATTTCTATTACATCTTTCTCTCCTTATATAAGAGAAACCTTCCATTGAAAAATGATGGGCAAACAGTGAACTTGAAGACACCCTGCCCTTTGCCTGATGCTAAGAAGGCACTTGTGTAGGAATCCCCCCTAGACAGGTTTATCATGGACCCGACTCAACTGTATTACTTGTCTTAGCATTATGTTGCTCCAAATCCATTGCTTGGATAATAATTATTAATCACATTACATTTCTTTTATAGCTTAACTCTGAAAAACAGAGTACCTGTAATGACATAATGTCACAAATATGTTTGTGTTCGTGTGCACATGGAAAAAATTAAAAGTCCCACTTGGCATCTTAGAAAAAATTTCAGCAAGTATTTTATCACATTACTTTCTCAATGTTATTCTGGCACAACACTTGGCATGTCACTACATGTTATGTAAGTGGATAAAAGCACTTATTTGGGGGGACTTTTCTTAGTGTTCAGAATCCATTTTATGGGGAGACCTGGCAAGGCATTCCACTCTCCTTGAATCCTTTCTTCCCCACCTCATGCTCACGGGGGCCCACAGACCATGGAGTCTCCTTAAGCACAAGGACAAAAGACCCTAAGAACAGACTCTTCACATCTCACACTCATTCCTGAAATAATATGTCTCTTGCCATGCAGGTGAAGATGGAAAATAATTTCTTTTTCCTTATCTAGAATGTTTCCTCCCAGGCTTCTTTGAAATTAAGAATCCTAGGCAACCTTCATTGCTGAAGTTCTTAGAGTATTTTTAAAAGTGAAGAAATAGTCTTAAAAAGTTCTTAAATTATGCTACATTTGAATAAGTATATTCCATAATTAAAGCCCTGTCTTTTGATCCTGTCGGTATCCTCTGGTAACCCCATTTAGAGATAACATTGAAAGCCCGTACGTGAAGCGTCTTTAGAAATTGAGGCAGGGGCTAAATGCCCTTATGGTTCCTCCTCTAATGAAAGGTCTCGTTTCCATTTGCTGGGAGTGAACATTTGAAATGCTAAGTCAACTTTAAATAGATATTCATAAACGATGATAAAACTCAGGGATGCTAGGCTGTCCATTCATCAAAGTCCTAACATCCTTTATGCAATATGTAATAGCAGTTGCAAATAAAACCTAGAAGTAAGGAACCGAAATTGAAAAATATTTTGACTCGGATACTTGAAATCCTATTCCACTAATACTATAATTAATATCATAAAATGCTCTAATTATTCATAAATGTCTATTTCCTTGACCCATTCTTCAAATCTAATGATTTGTTTTTGGGATAAAAATTGAGCTTTGAATATAGAGTACAGGACATTTTCTAGAAAACGATGAGATTAATACTTCACTGGAAAATGTATTCTTAGAAATATCTTTATATTTTGAAAGGATAGGGTTTTTACTTAGAATTTGTCCATGCAGAAACACTGCCTCCTGTTAGTAATAAGCAAAACAAAACACGAATGGATATTAGTCTTGGTCTCTCTGAGCCAAATACTAAAATGACAACTGCCTTATGCCAAGCCACAAATACTGCTTATAATTGAAATTTAACATCCAAAGGAAGGACAAGAACCTAGCCATATTGAAATTTACAAACTAATGACCAAACACTGTAAATAATTATGAGGTATCTCTCATAGAAATGTTTTCTTTTTCTGTGAATCTAGACTTGTTTTCTTAGATTCATACGGTGCTTTCTATTTTTCATTGACTTTTGGCATTCATTATTTTAGACAGTATCTAAACAGATTTTACAGTAATTTTCTGATAAGTGGAGTTACCAGTATGAAGAGATGAAAGGAACTGCCATTGTTATACAACAGAGGGTAAAGCAAAGGGCTGGAACTCAAGCCTGGACCTCCCAAATCCTTGTCCATTTCTATAAATTGAATGGACCATGGTGGGGGGGCTTATCCAACAGAGAGAGAAATGTGTAGTGTCCAAGGAAAATAGAAATGTCAAGCTAGATTTTTAAAAACTGTGTATTTCAAAAACACCTGATGTATTAAAGTATCCTCACAGGACAAAGTCAGTACATGTGAAAATTGAGCTACATCTGAAGATCTGTTGGGGTTGCTTTTAACTTTGAAATAGCTCTGGTTAAGGGGTGGGGATGTTGTGGCAAACATATTTCTTCATTACTTACCATTTCAAAAGAGCTTAATTCCTCTGTTTTAGACATCATTAATACTGTTTTCAATTAAACTATTACATCCTAAATCCATTAATACTGGAGTTCATCAATAGTGCCAAATATCATGAATCAGATTATTATCATAAATTCAAAGTAGAAACAATTTCTCCCATCAAAAAATATGGTAATACGTCTACATAAAAATAACTGAGCTGCGGCATCTTTTGATAGATTAAACAATGAAATTGGTCTCGATAGCAAGACAGTACAACATTAGTAATCTAATAATAAACAGACCCACCTGAGGAAGGCCTCGTGATCAAGTCCTACAAGGGGCACTGCTATTGATCTTCCACTTGTGGGTTAACACAACAACAACAAACTATTGGGGACACATTTTTGAAAAGTTTACTGGCACATATTATGATTGAAAAGAAGATGGGCAGTTTACCCTGCCAATGTCCCTGCTACTCTGAAGAAAGGAGAAACAATATTTTTCCAAAACCTTACAACTATAAAGCCATATTCTAACTTCCTCTCAACACAGTTCAGTTAGGGTCAAAATGGCAGAGACCTAAAAAAAATAAAATGTAAAAAATAAAATAAAAGAGCAACTATGGTTAAATTGATTTGTAAATCTTATCTTGTAAATTCAATAATATATAATTCCTAAAATATTCTTACATTTATTTTTGAATAGCAGAGCATTCTCTTCAGAAGTAAATCATTCCTACCTGGAGCTGAATACACAACATATAAGTTAGAAAAATTGAAGAACTTAGTTAATCAAAACAATATAACAATAAACCATTGCTTTGCTGCATTTTCTCAGACTGTGTGTTTCAGTTACAGGATGGAAGTTTATCTCATTAACTGAAGCCATAAAATGTTGATAGCAATGTTGCTAACAGAGAAGAATTTTAAAACAGTGCTATTTGCCCTACACATTTCTTCTTCAGTCCCAAGCCTTTTCTCTAATTTTAACTGCTTAATTTCTGAACATTTTCTGTGGAAAGGTGCTCTAAATGTATTCAGTGGTCACATATACCTCCAGGACTCTGGCTCCTGATATGGTAGAGACTGGACAGTTCAAAAATCAAAATTCTCACTTAGTATATGACAACTATTACACACTGTTGCTGTTTTAAACAAAAGGAAATACTTCCTACATAATAAATATATCTAAGTTTTCCCTTAATTGAGTCCTTAATTACTGGATTATACTAAGCAAGGACTTTACATGGATTTTATCCTTTGATCCTCCCAACAATCCTAGGGTTAGATTACTAGCATCACCACTCTCATCTCGGTTTAACAGGTGAGGAAACTAAGCTTCAGAGAGGTTGTATGACTCGTCAAACATGTAAAGAGAAAGGACTCGGGTGATAATCCGGTTTCAGAGACTATCACCTTAATCACTGTATTTCATAGCCTCTCCTCTTTATCAGCATTAAAAAAGAGAGAAAGAGATGGTCTCATCCATAAAGAGTTGGAATATTAACCTCACAGCATAAGTTAATATCCTGAAATGTTTATAAAGTTCCCCAGTGTGTGGTTCTTTGTAAGTTTAAGATGCTCTAACAAGCTTGAATACATTCTGAATACAAGGGGCAGTCAAATTCTCAGTATATGGGCTTGTGTTAGTTACAAAGTTCAACAAGAAACACCTCAGACTCCACAGTATCAATGGAGAGCGCCATCTGGAGGAAATTAACAAGAGGCTGTTCGGCAGAACTGATGGCTGAAGTGGTGGGCTTTGCAACAATGTTGTAATATTTAATAGCCAGGAACTCAATGCAGAGGACTTCCACTTTTAATAGAAAGTACAAGAAGGAGTATGAGTAGCCTATTTCTGAAGGAATAAGAATTCCAATTATTGAAGGAAATTCACCAGTAGAGAAGTCATTCTCGGCTTAAGAGGCAAGCCTAACCCGTGAGCTGGAATAGAGATATTACATGACACTGGTGAGTCATAAGCTTTGGCAATCACTTTTTAAAGCAAAACAGAATGTCTAAAGTCAAAAGATTTACTCACCAAATTATCACACCATTTTGTCCTAAGTTCACTAAGATTTTAGCAAAAACAAAACAAAAACAAACTTAATGTTACAAAATATCATTACTTTGGAAAAGTAGGAGGCAATGCTGAATTTCATTATAAATTAAAATACTCCTCACCTTACTGTCTTGATATAGTGGGCTCCGCCTCAGAGTAGATAAAACTGGTCTAATCATTCTATTTTTAAATTATTCTTGCCTTTACTTTATAAAATGAATTTAGAGAATAACAATAATACTTTTATTTTACTGGAATAATAACATTAAAAACATGTTTGTTGCTGAACACCAAGCAGTACACTTATGGAAGAATTTGCCCTTGGGGCCGAACTTATGATATTTTCTCTTATGTATACTCTTGAGATTCTGAACAAAAAATAAATTAGAAATAATCTCCTAGTGAAATTTGTTTATCTTGTTATATTTAGTATTGTGATATTTAACATTGTGCTACTGAAATGTACATTACTATGTAACTCTAGAAAATGTATTTTTAAAAACTAATAAAATTTAACTATCATTGAAAAAAACCTATAAATCTAAATGCTATTAAAGACCTCGTATGTCCTGATTCCTAAAGAAATAGCTACACCATGGTCCAGAGAAACCTCTATCTGGGGAATGGAAGTCTTGGTTCAGCGTAACATCTCTTATTCAACAAGGGCTACCCTGCCTTTATCTACTCTAGTCATTGTAGATCTTTGAATACATTTGAAAGGAGGGAATTTGGACTACTAAAACAAAAAAAAAATGTTTGCAAATGTTATAACCCCTTGCTCAGACATTTTTCTAAGTGTATTACAAAATTGAAATGTCTAGCCAATGATTTGCCCTTGTATTTATATAAGTTCTCTTTTACCCATCTCAGGCATGAAAAAGATGCATAGTAAGCATCATTGTACTTCTACAGAGGTAATTATTAATTTGCAGAGGTGCATATGGAAACCATCTTTCAAAGATGAAGACATTTTTCACCTAAACATTTACTTCTTCAATAAATACCTACTGAATGCACGGACAGTATAATTATCCCTGAATACAGCTAGATACACCACTAATGTGCCTGGATACATCAAATTATTGGAATCACCTATTGGTAAGTGAATCTGAAAAATGAATCTGAAAGTGAATCTGAAAAATGCTTTCATCAGAACTCAACATAAATATTCTTAGGTAAAAAGTCCATGCATAGTAAAAATCAACAGACAAAAAGCCAGACATTTGGTCTGCCTATATCAAGTCTGCATTCCTTCTGGACCTCGACAATTTTTGCTTCAAACCCTAGCTACTGTTTCAGAAAGATTTGGTGTTCTGTTGTGTTGGTCTGACGTCTAAACATCTGTGATATGACCAAGTGAATTCCTGGACCTTAATAATCTCACCGATATCAAAACCAGGACGCTGCTACATTTGCACCTCAAGCCCAAAGTCACCACTGCTCCGTGATAGGATTCTCAGGTTTGGGGTAAGTTCCTAAGAATCCTGCATTACTGCTTGATCTGCTAGGATTCTGGTACTATTCTCGTTTGCTACTTCCAGTCCATACTACTGTCCACTTTTCCTTCTTTCTTTTCTGATCATTTTCTTCTTCTTGGATCATTCATCAGCTCCCCTTGCTTTTCTCACTTCGTTAAGAGGATAACCTGCCCTGGGTTGAATATCTAGTGCTGAGTTGTACTATTTGTCACAACTGGACGAATTTGATTTCTAATTTTTAAAAAAGCAACTGGGTAAAACATGGCAAAATCAGATCATCCTTACACTTATTTTGGGACTTAGTACAGTGTTTATTTTGCACACAGTTTTTTCTACCCTGAGGGTCTAGTGCTGATTTTTGAATAGGATTAATGGTAGTAGATAAAACACAGCATGGCCAATTAAATATGAATTCCAGATAAACATGCAATATTGGGGCAAACTTATATTAAAAATTATTGTTTATCTGAAATTCAAATATAACTGGGCATCCTGTGTCCTATTTATTAAATCTGGCAATCTCACAGGATACATTTACCTAAGATGAATGAAAATATGAGTTAGATGGGTGCCTGGGTGGCTCAGTTGTTAAGCATCTGCCTTCAGCTCAGGTCATGATCCTAGAGTCCTGGGATCGAGTCCCATATCAGGATCCCCACTCAGCAAGAGGCCTGCTTCTCCCTCTCCTACTCCCCCTGCTTGTGTTCCCTCTCTCACTTACATGTCTTTCTGTCAAATAAATAAATAAAATCTTTTAAAAATATCTATATATGAGTTAGAGCCTGAAAATAATTTTATTTTTTTAAAGATTTATTTATTTATGAGACGGGGAGGGAGGTGAGTAGAAGGAAGAGAGGAAGGAGAAATTCTAGCAGACTCCACCGAGCATGGAGCCTGAAGCAGGGATCCTAGCAGGGCTTGATCTCGAAATGTGAGATCATGACCTGAGCCAAAACGAAGAGTGGGATGCTTAATCAACTACACCACCCAGGGGCCCCATAATTTTAAACTTGAAACAAATAGCTTGTCAGGAAAATCTAAGAATGTACCAAGAACTGGAGTGAGAAGTAGGGTAGATGGAAGTTATCATTGGAAAGTATGCAGGCAATTTGAAATCACAGTCCCCATTTAAAGCAGTGTTTTCCAGCTTTTTAGACCAACAGTACAAGTGTAAATAGATTTCCCATCATAAGCTAGCACATACACACATTTATAAAATAAAACTGATCATTTCTTTTGCCTTCTATTCTTTTTTTTTTTTAAAGATTATATTTACTTGTGAGAGAGAGAGAGAGGGAAAAAAAAAAAAAAGCACAAGCACAAGGAGAGGCACGCAGAGGGAGAGGGAGAAGCAGACTTCCCACTGAACAGGAAGCCTCATACGGGGCTCCATCCCAGAACCCTGGGATCATGACATGAGCAGAAGACAGAGGCTTAACCGGCTGAGCCACCCAGGCACCCAGGTTCCCCTCTGTTTCATTTTTTTAAAGTGTTCACAACCCACAAAATTGACTTGATAACTCACTAATGGTCTGTTATCTATAATACAAAAAAACACTGGTCTAAAGTAGAAGAATGCAGTCTGTCAATCCAAAGATCTTTGTTGTGATGTTGAGAGAAGATGCTGGGTATGTGGTCAAATTTAAAATGAAGGCCTAAGGAAGGTCTAAGGCATGCAGGGATATTTTTAGACAGTTCAGGTCAATTTGTAGATAGCTCAAAGCAATCTGAAAATGTGAAGCAAAGGCATCAAATACTACGTAGTGTGAGAGGAAGGAATGATTTGGAAAGCAGCGCGGTGGCGTAAGTCAGTGTCCTCCGGGGACAGGCAAATGTTAGAGTGGGAGGAAGAAGGCAAAAACACTCAGCTTGGGCAGAAGCACAGAAATCCACCACGTGATGAAATTTGAGGAGGTAAGCAGAGAGGTAACAGCATTCCAGGGCAAAGCAGATGAATGAAGCCCTATACCATTATACATGACTAGATGAAGGCATAGGCAAACAAGAAAGAGCATGAGAGTTAATTTAATTATAATTAATTAAATTTTCCTGAAAACAGTTTTGCTTCATTGATTACAGTTCAAACTTAGCTATGTTGCTTTGCAAAAAAGAACTTATTCTCTTTTATCTCTTTTATAATGATGTGCATCTTTAATTTGGAGCTGTATTTTAGAATAATTAAAATAGTCATCAATTGAGCAAATGAGACAACATCAAAAGAGATAATCAAATCAACTGGCACTAGATGTCTAAAGTTGTGATGCTATTTTTGTCGCTTCTTATGTTAGAATATTTGCCTGTTAAGGAACAGATTGTCATTACAGAGAATTCTTATATTAGATGAAAAAAAATGAGCAGATGGGCAGTGAAAAGTTTTACTTCATGCATGTTTCCTAATAGTAAAATAAAGAGAATCCTTAAATATTGCATGTAAATAAAATGACTCAGCAAAGCAAATGCTTATACAATTACTTGCAGCATGACAAGCTACATTAAAGTACACAATTACACACATGGGAAGTGGGGGGAATTTACTTCCTCTCTTGATTTCTTTTGAAGCGTGTGTATAAGATGATATACTAGTGTTTTTCCCGGGGCTGAGGGAAGGCCAGCTAGAACTCAGCCTTCCTGGTGCAGAATTCATCAGCACGTTCAAGCTCTTCTTGGCTCTGACTCTAACCCCCTCTGTTAAAGTTTACCTTGACTACTTCCTGCTGGTCAGCGAGGACACAGAGCTTCTTTTCAAACAGGTACCTAAGAATACTGTTGCTGCAGTTACTCAAAGCAGGCAATAATTAGGCATTTGAGGGGAAATGGAAGAAATTGGAGAAGGTTAGACTTCACTCTGAGAGAGTCTGATAAGTTACACAACCCTCAAAGATCTGTGCAGGAAAACCAAAGAATCAGGAGAGACTAACCACGTGCCAGGATGCAGAAATCATTGTGAATTCTTGACTTGCTCAACAACCGTAGATAATGAAAACAATATTCGGAGATACTAAATAGAAAACTGGCCACGTGGTTTCCTTGGGAAAATGTCTCTCATCTTAGGGTGTTGACTGTGCTGTCAGGGTGACCTGACATAGAGAATAGGGCTGCGCTCTGATTTTCACAGGAAGCAGGGCTAGTGTGGCTGGAACTTCACATTCAGATGTAAAGGATGTTAAATGGCTTGGAGCTTTTGAACAAAGCCAACTGCTTGCCCAGAAGCCTACAGTGCCCAGCTGAGAAATATCACCTTAGGTTACACAAATAATTATACAACTAGTGGGTACATAGGACAAAAATACCATGCTTACATGTTCTTTACTAAAGAGAAAAAGCATACCAAGATAGAAATTTCTCGGTGGGCATTCCAAATTCTCAGAAGTAGCAGCTAGGTCAGATTCTTTTGGGATTCACCTCCTTTCCCATTACTGTGACCAAGGAGCAGAGCCATGGCTCTGCTGTGCTGTGTGCTGACTGGGAGAGGATATTGCCAGAAAAATGAGGGGGAGAGGAGGGAGAGAAGTAGAACAGGTAAACAGATAAGAAATAGGCAAAGGCTGTTTCTTGTTACCGATCATGAAATGAAAACTGCTGCTGATAAAGCTAGTGACTAATAATCTCAATTCTGAGAAAGTCGAGAATGAAGACATGGCTGGATGTTATCCCCAGGCCAATGAGGAGCGCAGATGACAAAAGAAAGACATAGATCTTTCAAACTCTAGTTAATGGGAAGCTGTTTATAGCATCTGTCACCCCCACATAACTCTACTTTTTAAAGGAAAACCAGTTTCCATCCACTACAATCACGTTTGAAGCAATTACTGTTAAAACCTTGACATAGATTATTTTAATCTATTTAAATAAGATAATTATTTAAAAAAAATAAATTTAAATAAGAACCTCAAATAAATCCTTCAAATAATACATGCCCGACTCAGACCTACAGAAGTCACCTAATCTGGGATTTATACCAGGTCTGGCTGACATCAAAACTGGCACCATTTTCTCTCTACTACCTCATACTAGTCATTGACATCCTATATCTTTTTCTTGTTATATTTTATGCCAACTACATACCTACAGAGGTATTTATACAGGTATACACATGCATATGCTTGAAGAAATTCAGGAGATTTTATTTATTATACGATGACCATACCCAGGAATACCTAAACCTCTGGATCTGAGTGAGAATCAACCGCTAGGAGGCCTGAATCATCCCTAGTCGGAAAGCTGCATTGGCTCACTTTCACCACAAGGGTGCACCGAAGGAGCAATTTACTAGGCTGGACCCAAAGAGTTAATGGTTTCTTCAAAGGTTAATTCCCTTTCCAGGAGTGTATCTATTCCCCAGGACCTTATCGTTTAATGCAAAAATTATTAATGACAGGGTTTGTGACATAAGTTAATGATTAACCGGTTTCAGTGAGCTCTTATGTCTTTGGATGATCTCCACTACCGAAAAGACAGTTTCTGAGTATAATGGATTTGCACTATTAATCTGCCCACCTGTGATAATTCTGACTATACCTAGATGAGAAATAAATCAATTTTGATGAATGGCGGTACACCAGTCTCCTATTTCAGAATGGTTGTTTAATAACTCTAATTGCCAGGCCATTGATTTTTTTTTTTCCCTTCTGAGATGTTTTACACATCTGACTTATTAGTTTGAGTATTATTTTTAGTTATCAAAAACAATAGGGCTGCTCTAACATAAAAGTGGATCTAATATGATATGTACCATGTTGAATTTAATGGCTGTTTCCAATATTTAGAAATCACTTCTGTAAAACCTATATATGTATGTGCAGAATATGTAGGTTTGAATGTGTATCTGATAAAAATAAACCAATCTCTGGAAAAGTAAGTAAAGTGTTTACATCCTACCTCAAAGAGGTGGCGTTATTTAATGGAGCATTGAAGTTTTCCCTGAAAAGCAAATGAGAAACCTCGTGTTTGATAACTTTTTTACCTTATTGAGAACCAACTGCATAAATCTGGGGTTGTGTTAAGTGTAAACATGGATTGGGCAGTACTCATTCCTTACAACCATGATTTACAGCCTTACAACCTTACAACGTAACTAATCTTATTTCATTATTTCTATTTATAGTAACATCTCTATACTATTTAGCTGGTATTAAAAAGGCAAGGATTTCCACAAAGACCAGGAGAATTTATTCCTTCAACAAGTACTTATTGAATACCTCCTGTGGGACAGGCCTTTGGCTAACTGTGCTTATACAGTGGAGAAATGGTCCCCCCATCAGTGGTAATTGTGTGATTTTTTTTTTAAACATCTACACTAGTCATAAAATACAAAAACAAACGAACAAAAGGAAGGGCAGAGGCACACATCATTATATTCTTTTAGTAAATCATGACTGAATAGAAATTTTATTTGGAAATCTTATTTAAATTTTATAGTTTTAAATCTAATTCTTCCATTCTACTTTTATTATTTATTTCTCCTCTCAATTTTTATTTACATTCCAGTTAGTTAACATACAGTGCAATATTAGTTTTAGGTGTAGAATTTAGAGATTCATCACTTACATACTTACATCACATACATACTTACATCACATACATACTTACATATCCAGTGCTCATGCAAGCTCATGCAACAAGGGCTCTCCTATCTATTTTTGAAAGTACTCTCATCTTTTAAAAATATTTCATTTAAAAAAATGGTTCCCTCTTTTGGGAGAAGATTTTCAAATGAGGTATGTAAAGGCTTTTTATCCTTTTCTTGTCGACCTAAGTTCTCAACTTCCAAATATCATACACCTTTCAAAAGCTATGATATGTAATGTCGCACTGGGATTCACACAAAAATCAGGCAGATCCCACACTACTGGGGTGTGAGATGTAGGAATGTTGACTTAGCTCATCCCCCATTCCCTTTCTGTCGACTCCTCTATGGTCGAGTTAAACCCAGCTAGACATGGGAGACAGAAGCAAGTTTATGAAATGATCATACAAAATGTCCATGACAGCTAGCAGCCTAATTTATTCTCCAACTTTTTTTTGCCCAAGGATATCTGAAGTCCAAATAAAGATATAGGGGTCAATGGTTTCACCCAAATAAATTCTAACTGTAAAACTGGAGGCACTGTGATAGGGAAGGGAAATATATTTGGAGAGCAAAGCCTCCTGGCACTAATCACAGAACTAGATAGGTAGATCTGTTTCAACAGTAAGATCTAGCAAATCCTATTAAACGCTGTCTCAGACTCTAGGACCACAAGACAGGCAATGCTGACGGTCACACGATCATATTTGTTTACAACCAAGATGCAAAAGAAAAGCCATAAATAAACAAATGAGATATATAGCAAAGCCATCAGGTTCCAGACAAGAACAAACACAGGTGGGACAGCCACATGTGTTGTGCTGCAACTTAAAATCATAACCAAGAAGCTGCCCGTTCATAACATGGTTCAGATTACAAAAAAAAATTTTAATAAAAAAGGAGAACAGTGAAGATCTGGGGACACTTGGTGGTATTTTACGGGCTTTCCCTTTGATGGCTCTTTTAAATTCCTGGAAATACAAAGTCCAATGACTACATATCCTTTTCATTATTGTTCTTATCATCATCATTATAATTATTTACGGAAGAATTTTCTAGATAATGGTGGAACCAAAATGTTCTATCTCTACACTATGTTTCTCAGCCAACGTGCCTCTATAATAGCAGGATAATTCCCTATGTTTCCACATATCTGGTGCCAACTAATTTACGCACTTTGGTTACTATCTCCATTGTTTCGCCAGCACAGTAATGGCCCATGTACACCATTACTGTTGGTGTTATTCCTTCAGTGTTTTTTTCTTTTTTTAAAGATTTATTTATTTTGGAGAGGGAGAGCAAGTAGAGGGAAGGGCAAAGGGAGAGGAAGAGAAAGAATCTTGAGCAGACTCCCCACGGAGCATGGAGCCTGATGTGGGGCTTGATCTCAGGAGCATGAGATCATGACCTCAGCCAAAATCAAGGGGCGGATGTTGAGCCAACTGGGCTACCCAGACACACCTCCTGCCTTTTTTTTTTTTTTTTTTTTTTTTTGGTGTTGTTCCTTCAGAGTTTAAAGAAAACTGAAAGGTAAGCCTAGCCAAAAAGAAGTTAAATTAATTGTTTGGAACTCTTGAATTTTAATATAGTGTAATTTTTTCACACCACAATGGCTACAAATTTTGTTCATTAGCCTCATTACAGGTTGACAAGAACTCTAGAAAATTTTATGTAACAAATCAGCAGAAACCAGTGCAAGTTAAAATATCCTATTTAGCAGTGGAAACACTAAGCCAATAAAGCATTTAAGAAAAGAAGAGAACAAAAATTATGCTAACTAAAGTCTTGAGGTTAAGTGTTCTTGATCTGATAAGATAAAGACAAGATGTACATTTTTAAATTTTCAGATTAAGAATGTGGACATTCTACACGATACGCTGTTTTTCTAGAGTACGTCCCTAGAGAGGGATGTTCAATTCATATTGGAAACACATTCTTTAAAGAGAGACAATTTTAAAATTTTTCAAAAAGTTCATTTGAAATTAATTTAATACACTTAAACCTGGGAAAAAGCAAGGCACCTGGTGAAACCTCTGATAAAACTTATACAGTGGACCTCGCAGGGATGCTGACGTCTAGAGTTTGACATAAAAGAGCACACGAGGCATTTATTATTCCTCTCTCCCAACATAGAGACATCAGGGTGGGCAGAGGAAATTGTATCCATAACTGTAACTAGGGCGATGGCAGAGCTGTGTTAATTGTCCTGCTTGTCCCTCTGCTTGGAACATGAGTAGTGACTGGATAAAAGCAACATAACATCATTCCAAAGTTGACCATACACCAAGCACATTACGTATATGAACTCACTTATATCTCCACACCATGCACATCGTTACCTCCCTCTAAACAGGAGGAGGAAAAAAGTAAATAATTTGCCAAAACTGACACAGATAGGAAGTGCTAGATTTGAAATCTGAAACTGAATTTGTCTGGCTTCTGGCCTATTTTCTTTTAGCTCTAGCATATGTTCTCCACTCTGAATTAAATGAATGTAATTATTGGCAGCAACGTATGTGAATAATACATGTAGGTTTACGGTATCGCACTACAAGTTGTGTGTGTGCATGCGCGCGCGTGTGTGTACATATGTACATTTATATGCAGACTCTTCTCACTATGGAAAACACTGACTTTCCCCCTTAGCTCCTGGATTTCCACCAGTCACTCTAATTTTACATGTAGAAGAAAAAGCTCTGAAACTTAATCCTCTAATCGGACCCTAACTTATGCTACTGGAAGGGCAACTGTGCTTAGCCTGGGATAAAATACACGTGAAAAAAGACAACTGGAGAAGAGTGATATATTCCCAAAGGGTGGAGCTCAGGCAGAAGTTGAGAATTAGTACTGGAAGACAACATCTCACAGTAATTTTGTACAATACTACATCATTAATTTTGGTGTAACCTTCCAAATTGCTAAGCCTGCTTGCATTCAATTTTCAGTACCAAGATGTATTTTAAATTCAAATATAAGTGATATTCGAATGGGCCATTGCTCCTCTCTGCTCTGTTAATGTACATAATCCAAAGTTGACTGTAGTCAAATCTATTGAAGAAAACACATTCAGTGCAGCAGTAATAGTTCATATATACACAAGGACAAATGCAGGGGAAAAAAATGACCTAAAAGACACTAGAATTCCCCCAATGACTGAACAAAACAATTATGATAGCCTTTACATTTTCCTAAAATGTGTCATTTTATGTGGATTTTTTAAAAAGAGCTCATCAGTAGTAGAATACATACCCTCCAATTTTATCTATAGTCAGATCAGATTGCAATAATAGTTAAGTTGTATAATGCCTAGATATTTCAAGGAATGACATACTGCAGATAGGTAAAAACAAATAGCATTCAAAAGTTAATCCAATATTAAAGGACCACCATTTCCTGCAGAGTGAAAACATAGAAAGATTTGCAAAAAAAGGCAAAGTAAATAAAATGACCACTAAATCTATTGATAATATTATTAAAACAATATGAAACGCTTTAATGATTAGTTGTATAAGTATGGTTTCTTGGCCATGTTGAAAAAGGGAGAAAAAGGTCAATAAACAGAATGATGCATGCGCTATGACTAATGTGTTAGAAAAAAAAATCTTAAACTTCATTGAAACCACTCTAATTGCAATAGGTATTGAGCTAATTCTACCAATGACTAGCCAGTCTAGTGTTAGTATTGAGAACTCAACATTGACCCAACAGTCTGGGGCCCTATTACCACTAACCCAATTCCATTTCAAATTACGTTTCGTCTTATGCCCAATTTACTTGAATATTTATGTGAAATGCTAACATTAGACTTACTCTATTGTAGAGTGGTATGTACGGTTTCCCTGGCACTGAGGAGTTCTTTTTTTTTTTTCTATGATGTATTATGACTCTATAAAATGGAAATCATTCTTAATTAGGATTCAATTAAGAGATACCGGAAGGCAAAAAAAGATCATGCCAAAAAGAACCTTCGTGATATTAGAAAAAGGTGAAAAGTACTTTTGATGTGGAAATTAAAAATAAACTGGGGAAAGGATCTTTAAATAGGATGTTCTCAAGAGGGAATGGAGAATGCTTCGGTGCTGCTTGTACGTCCACAGTTGGTATTTCCACCCCAAAATGCAGAAAATGTCTTCATAATGTGAATGCAAAATGATATATGTCAGGAACATGTTTACCAATTTCTTGTACGGGTCTAGCATGCATAATGGCAATGGGTCACCTTCCCTACATTTCACCTAAGAAAATAGGATGAGAGACCTGGGTCTGTGTCATGGTATGAATTAAAGGTCTCCAATAAATGCACTCCAAAGATTAAATCATTTTAAATTGCTTTTGGCCCTGAAACAGATTTGGCTGCCACCCTACTACTGACAATGAAGCCTTTTCGTTTGTTCGCTCTCATTTCACAGCTGAACTTATGCAGTCCTACCTTACAAAGTTCTATCCAGTTCAGGCAGCTAGCTCATGAAAATGCATGATTATCAGGGTATACAGTTAGTGATATTAGTAGATCAATGTATATTTGTTTCCTGTTAATACCCAAAGATACAACCCTAGCTTAGGAGACAAGCAAAATGAGTATGTTCAGTAATATTAGTCTATAGAAGATTATTTTAAGAAGCTAGGCCATTGTCATTAGTCATGATAAGAATGTCTCCTAGAGGATATGCAAGTCAAAAGAAAGTTTATGTGGCAGAATTATGTAAGGCAACTTACAATAGTGCCTACCCACAAACCATGCAATTTGGAAACAGCCAAGAAACAAAACCATAGAGAAGGAGAGATAAATACAACATGTATTAGGGGTTATTATGCAACTACAAAGGTTCAATATGACCCTGGAAATATAGCAAAAAATAGTTATGGAAAAGAAGCTATTTCTTATGCTCAGTAGCTAATTTTCAAACATATGTACCTGTATTTGAAACTTTGAGCATTTCACACATTTTTCTGTATCTGAAAAAAAAATGGATCCAGACTGATATTGTGTATCAATATAGCTGAAAACAGTCAATAAAAAGGTAGCCAAAAGCAAAGTTCAATAAGAATTCTAAGAAAGGATATTATTCTGGTTGCTGATAAAACACTTCTGATGTATACTTTGCTCATATTGGAAAAGAATAATTTACTGTTCAATTTTCCTAGAAAGGATGAAAGATCTATAAGATGACTTCATAAAATGTTTGACTAAATAAAAGCTAGATTAAAGTGTCTAGGTCAAACTGTAAATATAATTAGAAACTTTAGAAATAATATATAACTCCATTTTGAGAAAATATATATATTTCAATATTTAACAGTTAATTAAATGTTTTCCATATAATTTATGATAAGAACATTGTATATTTTCATTTCAAAATGTTCAAGGGCATTGGATCTATGAAAACAACACATATATTTTAATTCTCTATTCTGGAAAATTAAGAAATGCAAACTCTTCAGGATAAATGTATTTAATACAAGGTGACACAAGAAAAAAACATCAAATTTCCTTATTCATGGGAATATAAAATTAAATAGGAGATACCTGAATATATTGATATGATTTGAAGGGGAAGAAAGGTTAAGATTAGAGTGGTAGTATGAAAGTTCATATATCCCAGTCCATAATCCATATATCATGATTTGAATACATATTGAATGTATAACACAAATACATCTTCCCATTTGTGGGCATTCGACTGGGACTACCACATTTTATGTATATTTAAAGAAAACAAAATGAGAGTGCAAGAGACAGATTTCAATTATATGCAATAGACTTCGCGAATATATGACCAAAACAGAATCAGTTAATCATAATAGTTTAAATGTTGGGTGTAACCATGATATAGCCTGATTTACACTGAAGATAGAATATTTATAAATATTTAACCCAAAATCAACATACATAATACCAAATTTCAAAATGCATGCCTTTTGCTTTTTGTTTTTTTGTTTTTTAACTTACTGCTTTGTAAGTTCTCTTTTGTCCAGCATGTTTCCGAATTTGTTCTCCATTTGGCCCTGTTTCCACATGCATCGAATAGATAATGTCAAAGAAATCTTCAACCACAGCTACCCGCCGCAAGGACAGCTTCTCATCCACCCCTACACCATCCTGGAAACAAAACCGAAAAAAAAAAAAAAGGACAGGAAGTTAACACATAAAGTGAATAAAACAAAAACATTTTGATAAACTGAACCAAACCAAATCATCCAGCTAGGAAACTTACAAAAACTGTGTGTGAGTATTGTATTGCATCATTTCATACACTGTTTGCATACAGAACTTTAAGAAACATGAAAAAAGATATTTGGCATAATGATCATGCTTACCCATAAATAACATCTTTTAAGTTTTATAATGACTCATTTGTAGCCATCAGCATAACTTCCTTAAATTATTCCAAAATATATTTTAAGGCTCAGTAATTTTTTTTAAGGCTCAGTAATTTTTATTACAATAATTTCATTCTAGATATTTATTGATTCATCCAATCAATATTTATTCAGTTGCTAGGTACTGGAAGCCATTATTAGAGAAAGAAAAGAAATAATATAGGATCTCTATCCTTAAACATCATATAATCTGGGAAAGAAAATACATCTACTATGCTATCAGGTTGGACTAAGAGACGATAATTGTTCAAGGTTAAAAATGAAAGCTATAGAAATTACCTAGGTGTGAACTTTGGATTCTCCACTCAGAAATTCTATGTCTTGTGCAAATCATTTAAACTTCCCTGAATTTCAGTCTTCTCAAATTTCAGTTTTCTCAATTGGCAGAGATAGTAGAGCTTCACAGAATTGTAAGAATTGTAAGAATTATAAGAATTAAATGCGATAACTTAGGTAAAGGATGTGACCCAACGGTTGGCATATAGTGAACACTTGACGAATGGTGACTCTTATCATTTTGAGGATCATGATAAAAATGTAAGCATACAAGCAACATACTATAGGCGTTCAAAGAATAAAGATATCACCTCTGGCTGAAGTAGCTTCTTGGAAGAAATAGAATTTGACATGGTGGGGATACACACTGGGTCTAAGCCACGGTGGGCTGAGGGGAAGTGTAGCAAAGAGACAAACACTCCCACAGATGACAGAAAATAAGAAATGTATAAGAAAAGAATAGGAAATTGGAAATTGGATGAAAAAGAAATTTACTCTTTCAGGAACGGGTTTCCTGTTTGCAAACACAGACCTGCACGCACGTGCATACACACACAATGTTATTTGGACCCTGAGGCATAAACTGAAGTAACGCGACGTAGCCATTAATGTTGGTAGACTGCATAAGAGGGTGATTAATCTGAGCAAAATCCTTATGCAGTCAATGAGTCAAACGGCGAAAGCCTCTTTGTTCCAGCAGTAGTTCCAGCAGACTGAGCTCACTGTAAAACTCAAAACAAATCACATGATCCTTTTTCTTAGTTTGACTTTGTTTTTTGTTTTTTTGTTTTTCTAATGTAGAATAGGACTCAGAAGCAGCAATGTCTGAGGCTGTATATTCAAATAGCCATATATACATATATATGTATATCTATAAATAACTACATATATATTCAGATAAATATATATAGTCAAATATTTATGAGTTGTCTGTAAGGTCAAACCATATGGTATCTCATCTCTGTTAAATCTGAAGCACTTTCTCTCAATTATCTATGATGTGTGTGATTCGTCATTAGGTTTTAGGCCTTTCTCACATCTCTCCTTTAACATTTTGTAGCATCTCTTCTATACTGGGCCCCGTGGATAATCCCTTATTGCCTTGTGATGCAAGATCAATATGGAGTGAAACCACAGAGAAGCTGCATCAAGCATGGCTATGACTAGCCCGAAAAACTGTTGTTGCTTATTGTATAGTACCTGGGAAACACCATTTCAGATGCCTACTCCTCCATCACCCCGGCTACCCACTACTCCTCAGAGAACATCCACTGTTTCTAGCCTAGAAATCCAAATTCTAACTCGACCCACAGGCATAAACCACCCACAAAATTGTGGCTTCTTTTTTCCTATTCATAAAACTTTTACAGTTCCCTCTCAGTTCCTTTGCTGGGTAACCAGAAATATAGTAATGTCCTACAGTTAATAAACTATGAGTGATGGGGGAATCACAGCCCATTTATTCATTCCTTCAACAAGTACACCAGAAAGACCAAGCACAGCCAAGCCCTAGTAGCTGAGGTGCTCAAGTTACCAAGGTCAGCTGACTTCTGAAAAGAAAAAATAGGACAATATATTCAAAGTGTTGAACCTAAAAATACAAAAACAAAAACAAACAACAACAACAACAAAAACTGCTAAAAAAGAATTTTATATCCAGAAAAACGACTTTTCCAAAATTAAGGTGAGGTAAAGACATTCCCAGATAAACAAAATAGAGAATTTAATGACTGTAGACGAGAGAAATTTATTCCCTCATAGTCCTGGAAACCAGAAGTTGAAATTCAGAGATGTTGGCAGAGCCACACTCCTGGAAGCTCTAGGGGAGAATCCATTCTTTGCCTCTTCCAGTTCCTGAGGTTGCTAGCACTGCATAGCTTGAGGCCATCTCCTGCTGCCTTCTCCTCTTTGGTGTATCTCCTGTGTGTGAGTGTGTGTGTGTGTCCCAGGCCTATGCATGTGCTCTCTCTCTCTCTGGACACATCTTATCTGAAAGCATTTAAACCCCAACCAGATAATCTAAGCTAATCTCTTCACTCAATATCCTTAACTTAATTACATCTACAAAGACTCTTTCTAAACAAAGTAACATTTACAAATTTCAGGAATTAGGACTTGAAATCTTTTTTTTTTTTCTGGGAGGGAGAGAGAGATGCACACAAGTAGGGTGGGGTGTGAGGAAGGGGAGGAGGATTTGAGAGATAGAGAATCTTAGGCTCCTCACCCAGAGCGGAGCCCAAACCAGTGCTCGATCTCACAATCCAGATCACGATCTGAGCTGAAATCAAGAGTCAGACTCTTAACCGACTAAGCCACCCAGGCACCCCAGAACTTGAAATCCATTGTTAGATGGGCATTATTTAACTACATGTAGTAATGAATTATGTACAGAAGGTACAAATTGTGCTATGAGAACATACATTGGAAGTGCTTCACTACGGGTGGTTAGCAGTCAATATTCTCTCAAGAAATCACAAGTTCAGAGTTAATCAAGATAATATTGAAATCACATACATTGGGGAAGGGAACTCATCTATTATCCTTCTGTCCTATAGACTTGCTTACTTGCAATTGTAATTAAGCTCAATTCACATCCACACTCTTATTGAAACTCCAAAATGCCTTCAGGGGTTGGGCCTACAGTGTAAGTGAGCTAAGTATTTGTGGTAAGAAAAGAAGGAGTAATGAAGCCTTTCAGACATGGGAGAAATATATTCAATGAGCTTGGAGTTTGACATAACTTCAAATACCATAGGGCACCCGGGTGGCTCAGTGGGTTAAGCCTCTACCTTTGGCTCAGGTCATGATCTCAGGGTTCTGAGATCGGCCCATTTGGGGAATTCCTGCTCAGCAGGAGTCTGCTTCTCCCCCCCCTCCCCCTGCCTCTCCCCTTCTGCTCATGCCTCTCTCTCTCTCAAAAAAAGAGAAGAAAACAAAACAAAACTTTAAAAAACACACTTCTGGTACTATAAAAACAAAGACATTCACAAACAGACACGTTATAGTGGAAATGTTGAATGCCAAAGACAAAATCTCAAAAGCAACAAGAGATAAATAACTTATCAACCTTTGAAGAAACCCCAATAACAATTCCATGCTTGTAGAAATGCTTTATAATAAAGAGTAAAAAGAAGTTTTCCAGGATAAAAGTAAGTGGCAAGTGACATCAAGTAGTAATCCAAATCCAAATGCAAATACTAAGAACTTCAGTAAAGGCAGGTAAGGATAAATAAATAAACAACTAAAAAAGTAAAGAAAAGCAAGCCAAATACAATATAATTATTTGTTTATTTTTTTAAGATAATAATTGAGTCATATTTATTTGTTGTTTTCTTTATTAATCAACGATCCTTCCTCAGTTACAAAAAATAGTAGACTATGCATTGCAAGAGGTGGGCCAGAGCCATATCATGAAGGCAGAAAATGAACATATAACAGGTACCCTGCCATAAGGGAAAATATACATGGTAGAAGTTATATCCTGTTACTATTACTGATGATAAGATTAATTTAACCGTATCAAACATGGGATTCTCATTTTTGCCAAGCAACACTTTAAGGGATTTTCAGATGTTTTCTTTAAATCTCCATCATCATCTTTTGAGGTGAGAACACTAATACTCAGAAGTTACGTAACCTTCCCAAAGACTCACAGTGATTACTAAAGCTGAGTAACATAGAGTTTTTTCAAAAGAAAGAAAATCCTATTTATCCTAAGAATACACTTGGACACATCCCACACAGATATAACTGGCAGTTACTTTACCAAGGATTCCACAAAATCCTTTTTAACCCACAGTGGGTGCTGTAATAATCTACATTTCCAATGAGAGATAGCAAGATATGTAATTACAATACTAGAGAATGAGAAAGATTGAAGATTATTTAAATGTTCACCTTGAATACTGATTCTTTGGGAACTGGCTGATTTAAAAGGCAACTGACTAAAATAATATGTAAATAACTGTATTACTGGTATAATAACATACATAAGTGTAATATATTTGACAATGACAGCACAAAAGAGGCAGTAACAAAGCTATACTGGAGTTTGGAGTAAAGAAATAACAGAATGATAACTCAAATCCACAGGTAGAAAGAAAGAGAGCCCAAAAGGTTAATAAGAGGTTAACATTAAAAACTCTATAAATATATGCTTTCCTACTTTCTTCTCTTAGCTCTTTGAAAGACATATCATTATATAAGTAATTATCACACTATAATATTGTTAGATGATTGATCTTTCTGGATATTACATGTATAAATCATAGAATTAAAAAGTGAGAAAATTGAGCTCTTTAAGAGTAAAGTTTTATATTGGATTATAACTAAATCAGTATATATCTGAAGTAGACTCTGGTAAGTTAAAACATATATTGTAATTCCTAAAGTAATCCCCCAAATTTAAAAGTATATAATTTTAAATCATTAAAGGAATTAAGATTTTACAAGGGAAAATATGCACTTAATAGAAAAAAAGCCAATAAAGGAAAACTAAAGGAAAAAAGACATGACATATATAGATAATAAAGCAAAATCACCAATATAAATCCAATCACATCGATAACACTAAACACAAATGGACTAAGGAATCCAGACAAAGAGAATTGGTTAAAAATGACATCCTACTATAAATTATCTAGAGGAGCCACAATCGTGGTTTAAAGATGCAGATAGGGGGTGCTAGGGTGGCTCAGTCAGTTAAGTATCTAACTCTTGGTTTTGGCTCAGGCCATGATCTCAGGGTTGTGAGATGGGAGATGAGTCTGCTTGAGATTTCCTCTCTCCCTCTCCCTCTGTCTCTCCCCTCCACACACCCCCTCATAGCTCACACACTCTTTAATTAATTAATTAATTAATTTTTAAAATCTTTAAAAAGATGCAGATAGGATGAAGGTGAAAAGCTACATTATGCAATTAAGAACAACAACAACAAAAAGAACTGGAGTAACTATATTAGTATTAGAGAACAGAGTTTAAACAAACCAACAACAAATGTTACTAAGAACAAAGAGGAAAATTTCATAATAATAAAAGGGTTAATTTTCCAGCAAGATATAATAATTATATACGCACCAAAAACCAAAATTCCAAGTAACATGTGCACACACACATATTGTTTAAGCAAATACTGACAAAATTAACAGGAGAAATCAGCAATAATAGAGATTTCAAAACTCTATTTTCAAAAATGGGATAAAAAGGGAGAATATGATCAAGAAAAAGAACACTGAACAACACTATAAAAAATAAACCTAATAGACATACATAGGACATCCCACACAACAGAAACAGAACATTCTCCATGACAGACCATATCTCAGTATAAAAGAGGTTTCAATAAAATGTAAAGGATTGAAATATGTTTTATATGTTTTCTGATCAAAATGGAATTAAATTACAAATCAATGACAGAAGGAAAATAGGAAATCACAAAGATGAAGAAATTAAACAACACACTTCTCAAAACCAATGTGTCAGAGGAGTCAAAAGGAAAATTAAAATATACTTTGAGATGAACAGAAACAGAAGCACAAAATGTCAATAGCAGTATTTCAAGAAAATTTATAACTGCAAATGTGTTTTTTTTTAAATAAGATAACTATCTTTCTACCTTAAATGACTAGGAAAAAAAGTAAACAAAAACTAAGCAGAAGGGGGGAAATATTTTTAAAGAGGAGAAATAAATTAAATAGAGAAGAGAAAACAATGGACAAAATCAGCAAAACCAAAATGCAATTTTTGAAAATGTATTTTTAAAAGACAAAACTTCAGCTGTATTGACCAAGAATAAAAGAGAGAAGACATAAATTACTAAAACCAGGAATGAAAGAAGGAATATCACTACTGATCTTATAAAAAGGGGTTATAAGAAATAGTATAAACAACTCTATGATAAACTAGAAAAGTATGTAAAGTGAACAATTTCTAGAAAGATACACATTATTGAAATTGAAAAAAAAAAAAAAGGAAAGTTTGAATATGTCTACCACAAGTAAAAGAGACAAAATTACTAACTTAAAAAAATTCTTACAAAGAAAAGTCTGGGCTCAAAGGGTTTCACTGGACCGACATGTAAGAATGAAGGCCAATTTATCACTAACTCTTCAGGAAAAAAAAAAAATGACACATTTTTCAAATCATTCTATAAAGCCAGAATTACCCATATACCAAAACCAAATGTATTACAAGAAAGAAAACTATGGACCAATATATTTTATGAATATAGATGTAAAAAACTTCAACAATATACTAGCAAAACGAATCTAATAATATATATATGCAAATTATTATGTACCATTACCAAGTAAGATAATCCCAGGTATGCAAGGTTGATTTAAAATATAAAAATTAATTCATGTAATACAACATATTACAGAATAATGGACAAAAAGCATATAATCACCTCAATAGTTGCAGAAAAAGCATTAGACAAAAGCCAACATACTTTCCTTAGAAAAATTCTTAGTGAACTGGAAATAGAATGTTATCAATGTAATAAAGGGCATCTATAAAAGCCTCATAACTAATAAGTATTTAATGATGAAAGACCGAATTCTTTCCCCTTAAGGATAGGAGCAAAACAAGAATGTCTGCTCTAGCCACTTCTATTTAACATTTTACTGGAAGTACTAGCCAGGGGAGTCAGGGGTTTAAAAAAAAAAAAAAAAAAAAAGGAAGAAAAGACACCTAGATTGAAAAGGAGGAAGAAAAACTACCTCTGTAGAAGACATGATCTTGTATGTAGAAAATTCTATTAAAATACTCCAAACAACTATTAAACTAACAAGTGAGGTCAGCAAAGTTAAGGCCCAAAATCAGTTACAAAAAACAATTGTATTTCTTTTCATTAGCAACAAAAAAATTCAAAAATGAATTTAGAAAAATAATTTCATTTACAATAATACAAGGGTGCCTGGTGGGTCAGTCAGCTAAGTGTCTGACTCTTGATTTCATCTCAGGTCATGATCTCAGGGTCATCTAAGCAAGCCCCACTTGGGGCTCCATGCTGGACAGGTAGCCTGCTTAAGATTCTCTCTCTCCCTCTTCCTCTGCCTCTCCTTACTCTGTTCAAGCTCTTTCTTCCCCACCCCCATATATATAATAAATTAGAATACAAGGTATGAATTTAGATATAAAGTTAATAAAAGAAGTACAAGGCTTGTACATGAAAGCTACAAAACATGGTTAAAAAAACAATTTTAATGATCTAAATAAATGGAAAGATATCCTATGTTCACAGACCAGAGGATTAATATTGTTAAGATGGTAATATTCCAAAAACTTATTTGCAAAATCAATATAATCCCTATTTAAAAATTCTAGCTAGATTTTTTGCAGAAATTGACAAGTTAAAATTCATATGTAAATGCAAGGTGCTCAGAACAGCCAAAATAATCTTTTAAAAGAAGAAATTTGGAGGTCTCATATGTCTTGATTTCAAAACTTACTATAAATTTTACATAATAGGCAGCATGGTATTGGGCATGAGAATAGATATATAGATCAATGGCATAGAACTGAGATTCCAGAGATAAACCCTTACACTTATTTTCAACATAAGTGTAAGACAATGCAGTGGGGAAAAAATAATCTTTTCAATAAATGGTACTGGGACAACTGTATACCCACATGCAAAAGAATGAAGTAGACTCCTTAACTCCCACCATACATAAAAATTACATCAAAATACATCATAGATCTAAATGTAGTAGCTAAAACTTAAAATTTAAGAACACAGGAGTAAATATTTTCAACCTTGGGTAAGGCAAGGCCCTCTCAGTTATAAAACCCAAAGCAAAAGTAACAAAAGACAAATTATTTGAACTACATTAAAATAAAATATTTCATGTTGCAAATCATACCATCAAAAAAAAAATGAAATACCAATCCTCAGAAATGGGAGAAAACATTTAAAAATCATATGTCCAATAAGGGGTTAATATCCAAAATATATAAAGAAACATTCAACTCAATAGCTAAAAAAAAATTATCCAATTAAAAATAGGTAAAAGATCTGAATCTGTATTTTCCCAAAGGAGACACCCATGAAAATATGCTCAACATCACTAACCATCAGGTAAATACAAATCAAAACCACAATGAGATATCACTTCATACCTGTCAGAATGGCTATTATCAAAAGGACAAGAAATTATAAGCATCGGTAAGCACATGGAGAAAAGGGAACACTCCCTTGCATACTGCTGGGGGGAATATAAACTGGTGTAGAACTATGAAAAACAGTACTGAGATTCCTGAAAAAACTAGTCAGGAGGTAGGGAGAGGATAAAGTAGACAAATGTTGGCAAAAGTGTGAAGCTAGAAACTTCTAGTTATAAAATAAATAAATCCTGGGGATGTAATAAATGGCATAGGTACTGTAGGTAAAAATACGGTATTACATACTTAAAATTGCTAAGATCTTAGAGGGTCTAAGTACAAACCTAAAAAAGATTTGTAACTGTGGTTGTGCATGTTAACTAGACATATTGTGATGATCATTTATATACATATAAACACATATATATCATTACACATAATCATTATAATCATAAAACCATTGCATATCTACATTGTAATCATTATGCTGTATACTTAAAACAAAGAAATTATAAATATTTTGAGTAAACATTTCTCTGAAGAAAATTTTCAAATGGCAAATAAGCACAAGAAAAGATGATCAACATCATTAGTAATCAGGGAAATGTAAATCTAAATTTCTATGAGATACTACTTCACATTGACTAGGATTGCTATAACCAAAAATAAATATAGGCAAAAATATAGAGAACTTAGAAAATTCACACATGGCTGGTGGAAACGCAAAATGATGCAAGAGCTTTGGAAATTTTGACCGTAACTTGAAATTTTAACTTAGGCTTACCAGATGACTTAATAAGCCCTAAGTATGTATATATTCAAGAGACATTAAAACATATAACTACATAAATTTTACAAAATACAGCAACATATTCATTACAGCCAAAAAAGTAAAAATAATTAAAATGCCCCAGAACTGAACATGCAAATAAAATGGTATAACCATGCAAAGGAATATTATGCTGTCATAAAAAAGGGATAAAGTATTGATTCATGCTATTGCATGGATGAAACTTCAAGACATAAAACTAAGTGAAAGAATCCAAAGCCACAGACTGCTTCTTTTTATTTGAAATGTCCAGAAAAGGCAAATTTATGGATATAAAGTACATCACTGAATGTGGTGGACTAGAGAGACAGCTGTATGGTCATTGACTGCTAATGGACACAAAGTGGCTTTTAGAAGGGACAAAAATGTTCTAAATGTAGATGATAGGGATGGTTTTAAATCCTGTATATACACTAAAACATTAAATTGTGCTCTTTACATGGGATGAATTGCATGGTGTGTGTTATACCGCTAAAAAGCCATTAAAATATGTGGTCTCCAATAGTTTGGGATTTTAATTTCTTTTTCATTTTATTTCATTATTTTTAAATATGCATGTTTTAAATTTTTAAACTTTTTTTATAATTTTTGATTTTTTTATTACCATATAATGTATTATTTGCCCCAGGGGTACAGATCTGTGAATCTCAAGGTTTACACACTTCACAGCACTCACAATAGCACATACCTTCCCCAATGTCCATAACCCAACCACCCTCTCCCTACCCTGCTACCCCCAGCAACCCACAGTTTCTTTTGTGATATTGAGTCTCTTATGGTTTGTCTCCCTCCCGATCACATCTTGTTTCATTTATTCCTTTCCTACCCCCCAAACCCCTCACATTGCCTCTCAACTTCCTCATATCAGGGATATCATATGATAATTGTCTTCCTCTGATTGACTTATTTTGCTAAGCTAATACCCTCTAGTTCCATCCACGTCGTCGCAAATGGCAAGATTTCATTTCTTTTGATGGCTGCATAGGATTCCATTTTATATATATACCACATCTTCTTTACCCATTCATCTGTTGATGGACATCTATGTTCTTTCCATAGTTTGGCTATTGTGGACATTGCTGCTATAAACATTCGGGTGCACGTGCCCCTTTGGATCACTACATTTGTATCTTTAGGGTAAATACCCAGTAGTGCAATTGCTGGGTCATAGGGTAGCTCTATTTTCAACTTTTTGAGGAACCTCCATACTGTCTTCCAGAGTGGTTGCACCAGCTTGCATTCCCACCAACAGTGCAGGAGGGTTCCCCTTTCTCTGCATCCTCGCCAGCATCTGTCATTTCCTGACCTGTTAATTTTAGCCATTCTGACTAGTGTGAGGTGCTATCTCATTGCGTTTTTTTTTTTTTTAATTTCTTTTCAGTGTTCCAGAATCATTGTGGTTTTGATTTGATTTGATGCTGAGTGAGTGGAACACTTTTTCATGTGTCTGTTGGCCATCCGGATGTCTTCTTTGCAAAAAATGTCTGTTCGTGTCCTCTGCCCATTTCTTGATTGTATTATTTGTTCTTTGGGTGTTGAATTTGGTAAGTTCTTTATAGATTTTGGATACAAACCCTTTATCTGATATGTCATTTGCAAATATCTTCTCCCATTCTGTTCGTTATCTTTTGGTTTTGTTCACTGTTTCCTTTGCTGTGCAGAAGCTTTTGATCTTGATGAAGTCCCAGTAGTTCATTTTTGCCCTTGCTTCCCTTGCCTTTGGCAATGTTTCTAGGAAGAATTGCTGCAGCTGAGGTCGAAGAGGTTGCTGCCTGTGTTCTCCTCAAGGATTTTGATGGATTCCTTTCTCACATTGAGGTCCTTCATCCATTTTGAGTCTATTTTTGTGTGTGGTGTGAGGACATGGTCCAGTTTCATTCTTGTGCATGTGGCTGTCCAATTTTCCCAACACCATTTGTTGAAGAGACTGTCTTTTTTCCATTGGACATTCTTTCCTGCTTTGTCAAAGATTAGTTGACCATAGAGTTGAAGGTTAAACATTTTTTGAGTATGGTTGACACAATATGACATTAGTTTCAGGTAGACAACATGGTGATTCAACTCCTCCACATTACACTGTGCTAACCACAAGTGTAGCTCTCACCTGTCACCATACAATGCTAATTACAGTATCCCTGACAATATTCCCTGTGCTGGACCTTTTATTCTTGTGATTTATTCATTCCATAACTGGAAGTGCGTATCTCCTACTCTTTACCCATTTTGCCCATCTCTCTAACCCCCTTCCTTTTGTCAACCACCAGTTTGTCCTCCATATTTATAGGTCTGATTCTGCTTTTTGTTTTTATATTCATTTGTTTTGTTTTATGGATTTCACATGAGTGAAATTATATGATATCTGTCCTCAGTCTGACTTATTTCACTTAACATAATACCATCTATTACCATTTGTGACAACAGAGATTTTACTTTCAAAGTTGCAAAAAAAAACAACAAAAAAGGGGTTCCTACAATACCGTTCTAACAGTCCACAAACCCATAAACGTGAAGTGGAAATGGGAGGGGCTCAGTCAGCAAGACTTATAGTGATGTGTTGGTATATGTTTACCAATTGTCTCCCCCAAAAGACATAAGGTGTTTATAAATTTTAATATTAGAAAGCTGTGTAGCATACAACTTAGGAACAATAGCAAAATAGGTAATATTTTTATTGCAAATTCCATACAGACAACTAATTCTCACAGAATGCTTTCATTGACTTGTGTTGAATTCTTGTTCCACAAACAAACCTCTTATTTTAATTGAACTAGCATAGGTCAAATGGAATTTCATTGCAGACTTCTTCCTAATAAGTTTTCTTGTAATTTAATATGGTATGTATTCTACCATTGTTCTATTTCTCCCTTGTATATTCTTATTAAACTGAACTTTCATTCAGTTTCAGCACTATGACAATAAACAAAACAATAAACCCAGGTCTGATCTGTGGTATTTGCTGATTTTTGTGGTTAAGTTCTCCCATCAAGGCATACTTCAAGATACAATGGGAGGTCACTGAGCCCAGAATTAGGAAGAGATGCACAACAGTATACCAGTACGTGATTATTTTCACCATACTGATATTATAGACCAGAAAAACCACCTCAAGAATATTAATAATAAGAAAATAATTCGGCAGTGATACATTTCGAGTATCTACAACCCCTTAAATAAATAACTTAATAAGTCTCTATCATTTGATTTTTCATAATACTTGTTTCACAAACAGCTTACAAAATTCCTGAAATTTAACAATGAGCTCTCTTAAGCTACTACAAACAAGCCCTAGAATACTACTGTTTTTATGTCATTCAGGATGAGTGAATGACATATTTAATGAATTAAGTGAATATTTTATAGTGTAGTTCCTGTTCCTATAGTCAATCATTGACATAAAAGCCTTAGATAACAGGAATTCACAAGACTAACTGACCTCACATAACACTTCAGGGTGCTAGAAAGCATAGCTACTATTAGAAAAATTTCATATTAAAGCTAATATGATAGCAAAACTAATCAAATTTGTAAATTGAGTATGGGATGACAAGTCTGTGCCCAGAAAAACTGGTTAATTTAATGCCCTCAGTGTATTATATTAACACACTAAAATGATATTGAAGGAAGATAATAATTAAGCTCAAAAATGAATCACCCTTACTTCACTTCCTGCTGTCTTACTAATTGCCCATTGGTGAGATGATACATACACACATAAAAATTGAAGGCAAACATGTGAAATTGATAAATGAAAGACACAAAGCTTAGAGATACTAACATTATTATAGTGAAATCAAAATGTCATTATGTTAAAAGACGATCATAAAGTTTTACATCTTTCTTCTTGGCCATACAGGACCTATATAAAATTACACTATTCCTAAGTTTCAAATTCAACTTCTTCTGAAATTCCAAGTTTCCAATTATATTACAAAGCTAAATAAGAACTGATGAAAACAGAACCATTGAGGGGTAGATCTCTCTCTTGCAATCCTTCCTGACTCCCATTCTCCCCAGGAGATTGTATCTGCTTGTAGCATTACTAAGCTATGGTAAGTTACAGATAGACATTGACACTAGAATGTTACTCAAGCAAATTCATATAATTTGTGAGAATTTTCTACTCAATTAAAAATGATTTGAAAGTAACAAATTTTTGATACATCAAATATAACATCTTCTGAAATAATCTTTAATTGAATTATATTAACAGGTCAAACTAAGGCCAATAAGTCACATTTACTGTCAAGGAATCAATGAGTCAAAACTGTTATCACCTTTCTTTCCTCAGTATAGTTGTTATCAAACAGATAACTGGCAAAATTATCATGATAAACTACTTGATGTATAGCAATTTCAGTGAAATACCCAGAATTAAATGCATGTGAAGGACTATAAGTCAGCAGACTTATAAACAAAAAATAACATAATAAAAAAGGGATAGTGAAATAAATATAAATTTCCAATGTTCAATATTCAAGAGTCCTAAACTCAAGAATTTATAGAGCCCACCTATAAATAATCAAATCTTGCCGATACTTTGAATGCGCTACCTAAACTGAAAGGTACCCTTGCTCCTTCCTACTCTATTCACTTGTCTCCATAAGCTCACTTGGCGTTGGCAAGTCCTTTGTTTTGCACTGAGATAAAGCAATGGTGGATGGAAGAAGAGGAAGATTCAGTCTGTGAAGAAGGAAATGTACCCCAAACCCAGCTTATCTTACTGTAACTACCTAAGGGCAATGCCTTGGAATATAATTCTGCAAGAGAAATTTAATCAGAAAGCCCAAGAGTGAGACAGTATAAAGAAATATAAGGTGTCGGCAAAGCTTAAGAAATTACCTCTACTATGTGCAAGATACCGTAATAGGTTACTTTGGCTAATTACAAAGAAAAACTTATGTTTCCCTTCCTGAAGGAGCTTATAGTCTACCATGAGTTTAGATGAGTATGCCAAAGAGCTTGTAATGAGTAGAGCACGGTAACTTCAACATGCCCTAAAACTGGTTCTTAGTCTTGGCTGCACATTGAAATCTTCTGGTGAACCTCAAATTTCCAATACTGAGGTCCTTTCTCCAGAGAATGTAATGGGATAGGTCAGGGGTGCAACAGGGCACGGGAGTTTTTCACTCTCCCCCAGTGATACTGAGCCAAGGTAGAGGAACCAGGAGAGGGGTTAGTTACGGAGAAGAATGATACAGAATGATGGGATAGACCAAATGTGGTCGTGCATGTCAGACTCAGTTAACGTGTTCTTTAACACATAGTTGGAAACCATTCAATGGTTTTTCAACATGAGAATTCAAATGAATGTGACTCCACACACAGACTCGCAAACCCCCGCCCCCAAAAGAGGGAAAAGTAAAAAGTAAAATGAAAGGGAAAAATCATGGGTAGGTGAAGTATGAAGGAAAAGGTACAAGGCTGAGGTTGGTGCGGGAGGCGGGCGTGGAATGAGCTGGTGCCGCCCATGAGGCTCTCTCTGCGCTCAGGCCGTTCCCGCTAGTGTACAAGAACAGCCCTTCACCCTTGTAGCAACTCTTCTCCAGGTCCAGACACTGCAACTATTCCCAGTTTACATACGGAAACCAGCCCTGGAGATTGTAACTTTCTCCCATCGGTAGGTTGTGTCAAGATACAAACCCAGGACTCCAGAGCACAAGCAGGTATCCCCTATGAATAGGAAACCGACATGAAAATACACATTTCCGCTTTCATTCAAGCAGAATGTGCTAATTTTCAAAGTGGCCATCTGCAGCTCTCTAAACTTTCTTTTTCACCTTTGAGGGAAGATCCTGCTGTTTGGCCCTCAGTGCTTCAGTTCCCACATAAATTTAAAAACAAACAACAACAAATATCTGGTAAAGTAAATAATTTGGAAGAAATCTTCAGCTGAAAAAAAATCTTCAATCCTATGTATTTATTATTGAAGAAAAGCACTCTAATTTTCTGTAAAATCATATGCTTGGAAACCAAATTGTAATTTTTAACCTGCAGCATTCTTTAACATCTTCTAAAGTGTTTACATTACTGACCGTATTTTTCAAAAGAAAAAAAAGACAACTTGTAGAATTTCATACAGATAATATTTGGGGGAGAAGAAGAAACAGCACAAAGTAAAAGTAGCATAAAGAGAAAGATGTAGTATTTCAACGCAAAGCACTTCACCCAAAAAATATGTTTTTGTGACAGGCAAATCCACATAAAATTTATTAATTTGGGGCCAGCAATTCATTTGCAAAAACAGAGAAAATGTAATTCCACTTCTTTCCAAAATTGATGATTTATTCAAAAAAACAGTATTGAATTCCAAGTTTATGTTTCTTCAATGAGAAGATAATTACAATTATTTATGGAGAATATTCATCCTGTCTTCGGCACAAACAAAAGTCCAAGTTACTAGGAGGCCAATCCCTGCCAGCACACAGAAGTCTGGAAAAACACTGCTTTGCCATATGTTCAGATGCTGGCAAAATGAACTTTCCTTGTCAGATACTGTCTTACAGTAGTAACTTTTCAGCACTTCCCTGACACACTGTTGTTGCCCTTGCCATACAAATAACTTTTGATTCTGCTCTACTGATGAATTAGTATCAACAGTATTATTTAGGCTACATGTTTCCCTGCTTTTAATTATTTCACTGCACTAACATCATTAATGGTTTATGCAGTAACCAAGACAAAGATTAAAAACTAAATTTCTCCCCTTGAAAACCAATTTGTTGATATAAATTTAGAGTTCATCTAAAGGCTGAATCGCTTGTGCCTTTTTGGTCATCAACATAGATGATTCAGGACTTGGTCGTGAATGGGAAATGCAACGGCACCTTCTTACATTTCCCCTTGACTAGCAGGCGTAATCTTTACCTAACAGTGGTAAATCCCTTTGGTTCCTTTAGTACTAACAACCAGAGCATGGCAAATAAAAATGAGTTTTAGAGATACTAATATTCATTACAAACTTGATAAAAAAAAATTAATAGATCTAAGATACATGGTGTTCATGGCCAATAGCCTCTAATACAGAAGTAACTTCAAAAAAGAGATGTTGGGGGATGCCTGGGTGGCTCAGTTGGTTAAGCAGCTGCCTTCGGCTCAGGTCATGATCCCAGCGTCGTGGGATTGAGTCCCACATCGGGCTCCTTGCTCGGCGGGGAGCCTGCTTCTCCCTCTGCCTCTGCCTGCCATTCTGTCTGCCTGTGCTCGCTCTCTCTCCCTCTCTCTCTCTGACAAATAAATAAAATCTTAAAAAAAAAAAAACAGAGAGATGTTGGGGCGCCTGGGTGGCTCAGTGGGTTAAGCCTCTGCCTTCGGCTCAGGTCATGATCTCAAGGTCCTGGGATCAAGCCCCACATCGGGCTCTCTGCTCAGCAGGGAGCCTGTTTCCTCCTCTCTCTCTCTGCCTGCCTCTCTGCCTACTTGTGATCTCTCTCTGTGTCAAATAAATAAATAAAATCTTTAAAAATAAATAATTTTTTTTTAAAAAAGAGATATTAACATGACAAAAAATTAATTTAAACCTTTTAAATTGAAGCAGCCGAACCTGTGAGTCACAATCTCAGAAAAAAGAGAAAGACTTCATTTGGGGAAAATTCCAAGAATAGTAACTGAGTTAGGTACGTATGGACAGAAAGTAAGATATTTTGACCTAATTGCAAGGAAAGGAATTAGAGCCTAGAAAGAAAGATTTTTCCCTTCTAACTTGGTCAGAACTGTCACAAAAGAGTTCCACTGAGATGTCAATGTGAAGATTTAGCTAGTGAGATGTGTCAGTGAGATGTTTTGTCAAAACGTTGGTATCACACTTCCCCAAGAATCCAAACACATTTTATATCCTGCGTTAATATTATTAGGATGACGATGATTTTGCTTACTGCTATTGTTACCTAGATTTGCAATCTAAAATTCTGAATCATTCTCTTAATCCAGTAATCAGATAATTCTACCTCAGCTCTCCAATCTACTCCTTCCCGCACTGCTGGACTGGACTTCTGCTCTACTAGCCCAGGAAATGACTTCGGGAGCCTAGACCAGGAATTGCAAATAGGTCTCATTACATGTGCCAAATCTATTGTTGCCAGTGGCTACGAATATGTAAAGCCTTGTTTTGGCTTGGGGGAAAGAGTGCTTTTATGGGTTAGTATTGTCTACTGCAGGCTCAAAAAATCTGATACTGCAAATGTCCTGAGTTTCTGCCAACCCTGGCATAAACTACAAAAACAGTATTCTTTTTATCATTTTCCATTAATTTCTCCCTGTTCCAATCTGTCCTCAAATTGCTTAAATACCTTTCTTTAAGAATTATACCTACATCAACTTATGATTTATAAAATTCTACTTGACTCTCATGCCTATAAGATAAAATTCAAACTCCTTAATTTATTATGCACTTAAATTTCTTCATCTGGTCCCAATTGACTTAACGCTACTCATCTATTTCCCGACATTCCAACACATTTTAATTATATTGAACTTCTCAACTTTTCCTGAAAATTTTGTAAAACTCATGACTCGTGATTTTTCCATTAGAACCTAAGCTTACTGTGGGCAAAGTCTGCACTTAGCTTTTTACAAAGACCTAAAATTGTACCAAGGAGAGAATAATTGGACTATAATTTTGAGCAGAAAAATGAATAAATTAAGAAATGAATAAATTAACATTTTCTGCTTTCTCCTTAGAATGTCTTTCTTCAACTGGCAAGGTCCTGTGCACACTTCAAAACCCATCTCACATGTCCTGCTTTCCAGGAAGATTTCCTTGACTCCTCAAAGCTAAGTTACCCACTTATTCCCCGTGCTTCTGTTTCCCTCTGTTCATTCCTGTTTTTAGCATTTAATATGCTATCTTTTGTTCATTTTTCTTTTTTATAATTTATATACTGTGAAATGCTTAGATCTTAAGTATGCTGTTCAGCCAGTTTGGGCAAATGCATCAAACAACAAATATTTGCATCACCCTAGATAGTTTTTTCATACTCCTTCTTTGTCAACCCCTTCAAAGAAATGACTGATGATTTCAGACACTAGAGGTTACTATTTCCCTGTCCCAAATGTTTATATGAGTGGGATTACACATGTATACTTGTGTACTTGTGTCTCATTTCTTTCATTTAGCATAATATTAGAGATTTATTCCTGTTTTTTTCTGTAGCAGTAGTCCTTTTTTTTTTTTTTTTTTTTTTTACTGAATAATATCCTATTGCATGGCTAAGCCATAATGCATCCATTTCCAGTTGATGGGGATTTAGGTAGATTCTAGTTTGGCACTCTTATGAAGATAGCTACTATGTTGTATTTTAAATGATCTCTTCACTATAAGATCCTTACTTGGCACAATGAACTCATCAAGAGAAGATGCTTGGTGATGATTATTTTGAAATTGTATACGTAGAGTAGTCCTTGGTATTTAATACTTGATCAGGAATCATCCAATTGGAGTATAATTTGTGTCTCTCCAACCTGGATGTTTGTAGAATCTCTGCCAGTTGGCTCCTGATGTAGGTATCAGGAAATGATAAATTATACCTCTTTGTGGCAAACTACTATATTCCATTTACTTCCTATGGTTCCTTGAGCAATTCCCATACATTTTCTCCAAGACTTGGTTTCCTCATCTATAGCATGAAGATAATTATTGCACTGATCTGTTTGGCTTGATGTGAGGATTCCTTGAACTTTGTATGGAATTTAATAAGCTGAGACTCAACAAAAGTTAGTTGTTAATTTATTCTAATGTGTATCCTTCAAATATCTAAGTCTCTTTCATAAAAAGTTGGAATTTGGAGATGGCTCCCTAAGAAATAAGGGGAAAAGAGTAAAAAGCACCCAGAAGAGCCAAAACAATTTAATGAAGAACAAAGTCAAAGGACTGACAGTATCCAACTTTAAGACTTAATATAAAGCTACAGTAATCAAGACAGTGTCACAATGGCTAAAGAATTGATAAATAGATCAGTGAAACAGACGATAAAGTGTAGAAACAGACTCACATAAATATAGTCAACTGATCTTTGACAAGGATCCAAAGGCAATACAATGAAGAAAAGACAGCCAGGGTATGTGGGTGGCTCAGTTGGTTGAGCCTCCGACTCTTGGTTTCACCTCAAGGTCAGGATCTCAGGGATGTGAGATCCAGCCATGGGTCAGACTCTACATTCAGTGCAGAGTCTTCTTGAAATTCTCTCTCCCTCAGCCTCTGCCCCTCCCCCAGATCATGCACACATGCTCTCTCTCAAATATATAAATAAAATCTTAGAAATATCAGTGGAGGGGCACCTGGGTGGCTCAGTTGGTTAAGCATCTGCCTTTGGCTCAGGTCATGATCCCAGAGTCCTGGGATGGAGCCCCGCATCGGGCTCTCTGCTCAATGGGGAGCCTGCTTCTCCCTCTCCCACTCCCCCTGCTTGTGCACCCGCTGTCAAGTAAATCTTTAAAAAAAAAAAAAAAGAAAGAAAAGAAATCTCAGTGGAAAAAAAGAAAAGACAGTCTTTGCAACAAATACTGCTGGAGCAACTAGACATCCAAATGCAAAAAAAAAAAAAAAAAAATTAATCTAGACAGACACTAGACCCTCTTCACAGAAATTAACTCAAAATGGATCATAGACCTTAATGTAAAACTCAAAACTATAAAAACTCTTAAAAGATAATACAAGAAGAAATCTAGATGACCTTAGGCATGATGATGATTTTTTTGGTATAAAACCAAAGGTACCATGGATGAAAGAAATAATTGATAAGCTGGACTTCATTAAAATTAAAAACTTCTGCCCTGTGAGAGATACTGTCGAGAGATTAAGAAGACAAGTCACAGATGGGAAGAAAATATCTGCAAAAGACCTAGCTGATAAAAGATTATTATCCAAAATATACAAAGAACTCTAACATCTCAACAACAAGAAAAGGAAAAAACTGATTAAAAAATGGGCAAAAGCTATAAACAGATGCCTCATCAAAGAAGACGTACAGATAGAAAGCAAGCGTATGAAAACATGTTCCATATCATATGCAATTGGGAAAATGCAAATTAAAATAAGAAGATACCACTACACACGTATTAGAGTGGCAGAAATTCAGGATGCTGACAACACCAAATGCTAGCAAGGATGTGGAACAACAGGAAATCTCAGTCACTGCTGGCAGGGATGCGAAGTGGTACAGCTTCTTAGGAAGACAGTTTGGCAGTTCCTTACAAAACTAAACATTCTCTTCCCATATGATCCAGCAGTTGTGATCCTTGGTATTTATCCAAAGGAGGTGAAAACTTATGTCTACACAAAAACCTGCACACGGAAGTTTATAGCAGCTTTATTCAAAATAGCCAAAACTTGGAAGCAACCAAGATATCCTTCAGTAGGTGAGTGGATAATAAATTGTGGTAGACCCAGTGTTCAAATGAATGAGCTATCAAGCCATGAAAAGACCTGGAGGAACCTTGAATGCATATTATTAGGTGAAATAAGACAATCTGAAAAGGGCACACACTGTATGATTACAGACATATGAATATTCTGGAAAAGGCAAAATCATGGAGACAGTTGCTGTCATGAAGATCGGTTGCCAGGGGTGAGGAGGGGGAGAGAGAGAAGGGGTGGGAGGCAGGGAGGGATGAATAGGTGAAGTACAGAGAATTTTTAGAGTAGAAACTATTCTTCATAATATTGTAATGATAATATGTGTCATTATACATTTGTCAAAACCCACAGAATGTACACAAAGAGTGAATCTTAATGTAAATTATGGGCTTTGGATGATAATGGTATGTCAGCATAGGTTCACCAGTCATAACAAACGCACCAGCTGGTGTGGGATTTTGATCATGGGGGAGGCTTACACATGTGGGAGGGCAGGGCATGTATGGAAAATCTGTACTTTTGCTCCATAGCACCACAAACCTAAAATTCATCTTAAAAATAAAGTTTATTAAAAAGAAAAAAAAAGTTAAAGTGAGTGAAAGCCTTGTTTCCTTGTGTAACCACTATGGAAAATCATTTAAGTGGACCAAAAACCAGCTCAAGGCATTTTATTGTAAGGTAACCTAGGCCAATTAAAAAAAAAAAAAATTGAAAGTTCACACAAAAAAATTATAATTTAAAAAATCTCTTATGTCTCTTTTAATTGTGTGTATTTCTAAAAATAACTTCTTTGTATTTTAGAACTCACATTGAAAAATAAAAACTTGCCAAGGCTATAAATCATTCACATCTACTGATCTTTTTTTAAAGAACAAAGACTTTCCGCCATAAAACAATTACAAAGGATTACAAAGGATTAATAGAACCACAGTGTAAAAATGCACAGCTCTTGAAATGCAAACTGGGGCAGCTACTGTGAAAAACAGAATGTAGGTTCTTCAAAAAATTAAAGATGGCACTACCTTACAATTCACTAATTGCACTACTGGGTATTTACCTATAGAAGATGAAAACACTAATTCAAAAGGATACATGCATTATGTTTTCTTCATTATTTATAATAGCCAAGATATGGAAGCAGTGCAAGTATCCATAGATTGATGAATAGATAAAGATGTGGTATACACATACAAAGGAATATTATTTAACCATAAAAAAGAATGAAATCTTACCATTTGAAATGACATGGATGGAACTAGAGAGTATAATGGGAAGAGAAAAAGCCAGTCAGAGAGAGACAAATACCATATGATTTCACCCATATGTATAACTCAAGAAGCAAAACAAATGGACAAAGACAAAAAGAGAGAGAAACAAAAAACAAACTCTTAACTATAAAGAACAAACAGATGGTTACCAGAGGGGAGGCAGGTGGGCTGATGGGTGAAATAGGTGATGGGGTTAAAGAGGGCACTTGTTACAATGAGCAGTGGGTGATGTACGGAAGTGCTGAATTACTATATCGTACACCTGAAACTAGTATTACACTGTATGTTAACTACCTGGAATTAAAGTAAAAACTTTAAAAATGAATAAAAATAAAAATTAAAATAAATACACAGCTCTCAAAATAAGGCAAATTTCTAGGGTTGTGTGAGCAATGGGCCATTAAGACTTGAAACAGAAACCTTTAATAAAAACAAAACCCTAGGGGCACCTGGGTGGCTCAGTGGGTTAGGCCTCTGCCTTCAGCTCAGATCATGATTCCAGGGTTCCCGCACTGGGCTTTCTGCTCTGCAGGGAGCCTGCTTCCCCTCTGTCTCTGTCTGCCTCTCTGCCTACTTGTGATCTCTCTGTTAAATAAAAACAAAAAAAAAAAAACAAAACACAAAAAAACCCTCAAAACAAGGTGAACACATGTAGTGAAAAAAAATGGAATAGGAAAAAATCTGTCCATTTGAAAACAGGGATGACAAGGTGACTTGTCTTATTTTCATTTATCTCTTTATTGAGAAAAAAAAAGGCTCACCTTTGAGAAAACAAAGAAGAAAAACTGATAGAGCTATTTAGACAGAGCTATTTAGATTTAAGAAATATGATGAATTCCAAACAGGATAATTTTGTTTTTTTTAAAAATCCACTCTGGAATACATCTCCGTTAAACTGCTGATATCCACAGACTTGACCACATAAACAAGTAGCTAGAAAGACAAAACAGATTATTTTTAAATACCAGCTATTTGTCCAACTGCAAAGTTCTCAGTAATCACAAAACCAGAAGACAGTAGAATAATAGTTTCATGGCTCTAACTGTAAATACAAATTAATGTAGGACTGTATACTCAGGTAAATAATCATTCAAGAATGAATTTTGAAACAAAAACCAAAAGCATTTACTACCCTTACTAAGGGAACTTAAAGGAAGTACTGTAAATTCAAGAAAATTATTAGATGATTTTTAGAAAGGAAATACTAAAATTATAAGCATAAGTTATTTGTAACATTAGAGATTTTTTTTAGCAATTTTTCCCAAAGTACTTCCTAATAGATAAGTCAGATCCTTAAGGTGTCAATGTTAAGGAGTTTTCACCCCTAATATTTAAGAGGAAAGAGAAGTATGGAACAGTTAAAAGATAAATGCCTAAATTAAGAATTTTGCTCCTAAATCTAGGAACATAGATATTTTGTCTATTAAAAATAATTCCATTTGTCTATGAAAATAAGGCTGCTGTGAATATTCTTTTCATATTTTTAGTATATCCATGCATTTATTTCTTTTGGACATATAACTAAGAGTAGAAATGTGTAGTTACAGAGTACATTTATGTTCACATTGCACGACTTCCAATATTTAAGAAATCATCACAAATTTCTAGAAGGCCTGGAGTCATAAAGTAAGATGAGCTCATTTTAAAAGACCCTTAACTTGGATATCTGCCTCCAACACACACTAATCTTTGATGCTATGCCTTTACTTAATTCTATAATGTCATGATGTATATTGAACCCATTATATGAAAATAAGCTTTTATTTGTTGAGTGCTTCCTATTGTATCCCAGACTGTGCTAAATGCTTCACATATATTACACCTTTTAATCTTCTTAAGAGTCATCTATCATTCTCATGTCACAGGGGGGCATTTGAGGCTTAGATAAATTAATACATTCTCCAAGGTCACGTATAGAGACCACGGAATGCACTGCAAGAGAATAAATAATGAATATGGTGCAGAATGGAGATCCTTTCAGTAGAAGAAGTCTAGGATCAGGGCATCTCTGGAAAAACTAGCCTCACTAAACACAGAGGCACATATGAATCACAATGTTTATAAAATATCAAGTGTGCTAAGACAGACATTATATTCTAATAAAGAGCTCTCAAAACAGTGTAACTTAAATAAATAGAAATGCATTTCCCTCCCATCTAACAGTCAGTGGTTTGGCCAGCGCAATAGTTTTGTCATCAGAAACAGGTGACAAGGATTCTCTAAACTTCCCTGGTTGCCAGCCAGAAGTAAAAGTGAAAGACAAAGTCTAAGAAACAAGTTGCACTCTTTGCAGCATTGGTCCAAACTTAATCATAGGATCACACCAACAAAGAAAGCTAGAAAATGTAGTCAGCAAATTGGTCAAATGCAGTCAGGTATCCTGCTGAAATTCAGATGGTTCCATTTTTAAAAAGAAAAAGAAAAAAAAAACAATGAATATGAAAAAATGGAAACCTCTGCCTCATTTACTAGTCAGATTTGACAGAAACAGGACAGGTACCAAGATGAAACAAGGAAACAACCAGAAAAGCAGTGGTGTAAAGTCCAGTTGGGGGACGCTCGAATGCCCATCTGGGGAGAGTGACCTCATATGGTAGCTAATGAGAAGCCTTTTTAAAAATATATTTTTTAAAATAGAGCATAGAATAAAAATACACATATCATAAATATACAGTCTGCTAAATTTGTATAAACGTACCCATGTCAGAATCACTCAGCTCAAATTTAAGTTTCAGCTCTCGCACCAGCATTTTCATGCCCTTCCCAATCACCAACCTTGTTCACCTCCCTGAAGATAACCACGACCTAACTTCTCTATGTAGATCCATGTTACCTATCTTGTCATGCCATTAAGTTTGTGGGATTCAAATATGTGGTATGTGGCGGGATTTTTTAATGTTTTACTGCTGCACAGTATTCCATTACAGAACATGCCATAATTTTTTATTTAAATTTAACTAACTAATATATAGAGTATTATTAGTTTTAGAGGTAGAGTTCAGTGATCCATCAGTCTTACATAACAGCCAGTGCTAATTACATCCCACATTCTCCTTAATGCCCATTACCCAGGTCCCCCATTCCCACATCCCCCTCCCTTCCAGCAACCCTCATTTTGTTTTCTACAGCAGAGAGTCTCTCATAGTTTGTCTCCCTCTCTGATTTCATCTTGTTTAACTTTTCCCCCCTTCCCCTATGCTCCTCTGTTTTGTTTCTTAAATTCCACATATGGATGAAATCATATGATTATTGTCTTTCTCTGATTGACTTATTTCGCTTAGAATAATGCCCTCTAGTTCCATCCACAGCATTGAAAAAGGCAAGCTTTCATTTTTTGATGGCTGCATAATACTCTACTGTATACACATAACACACCCTCTTTATCCATTCATCTGGTGATGGACATCTGGGCTCTTTGCATAGTTCAGCTAATTGTGGACATTGCTGCCATAAACATTGCGGTGCAGGTGCCCCTTTGGATCATTATATTTGTATCTTTGGAGTAAATACCTAGTAGTGCAATTGCTGGTCATAGAGTAGCTCTATTTGCAACTTTTTGAGGAGACTCCATACAGTTCTCCAGAGTGCCTGTACATTCCTTGCATTCCTACCAACAGACAGGGTTCCCCTTTCTTGGGAAAATGCCGTAATTTATTTAACCATCGTCTTCAAGATAAACATTAGAGTTGTTTCAAGTTTTCAGCTATTAAAAATAATTCTGCTATAACAGCTTCCTTGTGTTTTTTGGTACATCCGTTATTCATTTGTTTTGGCTATATACCAGAGGAGTAGAATTTCTTCATAGAATATACTTATGTTCGACTTCTGTAGCTCATGCTAAATAGTTCTTCCCAAGTAGCTGTATCATTTACTGTTCCCTTGGCAGTATGGGAGCATTCCAGTCGAGCTACATTCTCACCAATACATGGGAATATCATTCCTTTTCATTGTAGCCATTCTGGCCATTGTGATTTTCATTTGTCTGTTGACTACTTAGTAGTTTTAATTTTCATTTGTCCGATGACTACTGAGGTTGAAGACCCTTTCTTAAACTTATTAGTCATTTGGAGAACTATTTTTCTTGAGTATCTCTCTTAACTGCCTATCATCTTTTTATTGGGTGGTCTTTTTAACTTCTACGAGCTCTATAGATTGCCTGAATATGAATCCTCTGCTAGTTTGTAACTTTCTTCTCAGTGAGCAGCTTTTGAATTTTTTGAATGAGAGAGTGGCAAGAACAGTTCCGTGCTTTGAGAAAATTCATCTGCCATGAACAAGGGTCAAGCGGAGAAATGTTAAAAGGATAATGTATGTATTTCCTGATAATGTATGTATATATATACAATGAGATCTGAGTTAGACAGAGGGCAACAATAATAAAAAGGAAAGGAAAAAGACGAGAGAGAGACTTTATAAAGGTTTATCTATTCACTACTGAGAAGACTTGAAAACAGATTAAGAAAAATATGGGATACGGGCCATTGATGAAGGACAATGAATACATGATAAAATGCAGTCAATTGACAGATGGAAACTGACCCCCTTCTTCCCTTTCTACCCTAACCCTGCTCCCCACTTTCCTTCTCACCATGCACATGGCTTTTTATGTCAATTCCCTGAATACAAGAAGCCCTTCTTTACCGCAGGATCTTGATGACTGCTAGTCTCTCTGCCTAACCTGTTCTTTCTCCATCAACTTCAATATTTGGCTTCTTCTCATCCTCATCTCAACACAAGAACTTTTTTTTTATCATACAGCAGCCTGGTTACTTCTGTAGCAGACTTTCTAAAGAGCTGCAATTTGATACTTAGTCATAAAAGTAGTAATCTATCTTTCCTACTAGAATGAACCTTCATGACAGTGTACCTGGCACACGCTAGATACCAATAAGAAATTTGATGAGATGAATGCAAGACCAATAAGTGACTCCATGTTTCTTATCTTGGGAAACTGGGGGGATAGTAAAGTCACTAATGGAGATATGAAATACAGTAGGAGAAGCAACTTTTGAAAAGGAACATAGTTCAATGAGGGAGAGGTAGAATTTGAGATGGCTGAAGGAAAGACCAGTGGAAATGTCCATGATGTAGGTAGGTCTGGCATTCAGAGAGCAGTCTGGACAAGATAATGTAGATTTGGAAAACCAGAGAATAACAGGGCAGATGGAGCTATGGGTGTGAAAGAGAAGGCCCAGGAAAATAGGCCAAATGGATAAAGCAGAAAACCAACAGATAATATGAAAGAAGAAAGAGGACAGACAGGGCACCTGGGTGGCCCAGTGGGCTAAGCCTGTGCTTTCTGCTCAGGTCATGATCCTGGTGTCCAAGGATGGAGCCCTGCCCCCATCAGGCTCCCTGCTCAGCAGGGAGTCTGCTTCTCCCTCTGACCCTGCCCCTCTCCTCTTCTCTCTCTCTTGCCCTCTGCCATCTCCTCCTCTCATGCTCTTGCTCTCTCCCTTTCTCTCAAATAAATAAATAAAATCTTTAAAAAAAAAAAAAGGGAGGACAAATGAAAAGCATGAGGAAAAGCCTTTAAGGAGATCAGAGTGTGCCAGGAGAAGATGGGGATAGATTTTCCAGAAAGATGAGAGGTTAAATCAAGAGGGTCAAATTCTTAGAAGTTAATTAGGATGACAAATGAAAGGGGGAATTCATGGTTGGTGTTTAGGAAATCCTGATGACCTCTGGGAGAAGATGCAACCAAGTAGATTAGGACACTGAAGAAAATGTGTTTCAAATTAATAGCTTTACCTAGGGCTTGGGCTATATAAAAATCTTTTTTAGTGGCTTTGAAAACCCCATGACACAGAAAGTATGACAAAACTAAATTATTAAGTACTTCAACTATCAGCTTTAGGGAAAAAATAGTTATCCTGCATTGTTGGAATTTTCTAAAGAGGTAGTATTAAAGTCAGTTGAAAAGGCTAGTCTATTCAAAATTGCAGAACTATGTAAGGAAACTCATGATTATCAGTAGCAAAAGCTACCAGGGTGCTTTCAGAGAATGAAAGCTGTACCATATACACATTAAACAGAAAAGAAATTTGAGAAGCAAGGGGTTGAGACCAACAGCAGTTCACAGAGCCTGCCAGGGTGTGGTTGGCAATTCAAGATCACAGATGCCTCAACTTGCTCTAATCAGGGAAAGTCCTTCTTGCTAAGTGCATTCATGTCAGTCATCAGCAGAGACGCATCCATGCACTAAATCTTGAACCTGAACTAAGTGTAAATATTCTAGGGTATTTAATTTACCTCCCACCCCAGTTCAAAGGCAGATCCATGCTAAAATAACCAACCTCACCCCCTGTGCAAACCCAAAAACTGATCTCAAACATGGATGGAATGGAGCCCAGAAATGAGACATTTTAGCACTGGATTGGCATACAGACTGGGGGAAAAAAGAAAAAACAGGGAAGGGGCTTCTGAACAGCTCATTCTTTCTCTATTATGTCCCCAGATATCCCAACACGTAATTACTCCACTCATTTGTCAAAAAGTGGTTAACTTCAACAAAAGGATGTTCTTATATTATCCATATACTATAAATGAGAAGTAGGAATTTCACATAGCCACTGCAATTTAAAAATATATTTTTTAATCTCCTTCTGTTAATAATTAGATTTTGTCCAGGGCAGTGTTCTGCCTAATAAGGTATTTGTCAACAGAAGAGGTGCGTGGCAGACGTAGTACAAAGGGAGTCACTTTTCATCCTCCAGACCGTTAACAGCAGGATACAGAAAAGTCTGGGTGGAAAACCGAATAAAGAAAGACGTGGTTGAGCAACCCCGGGTGAATTTTGGAAGTCAGCCTCTTCTGTCCTGTTTGTGGGAGGCGAGCAGAGAGGCAGGTGCCGGATCAGAGTTCCTGGAAGAGAGCGCTGGGGCAAAGGAGGGTTCCGGGAGCTGCTGTTCCTAGGCGGCGGTGGTACAGGTGAGGTGGCCTCGGCAGTCTCCATGGCAACACGGAGGGGTGGAGGTGAGAGGGGCGCCCCGCAGCCGCCGGGCGCCCGCCGCGCCTCGCCGACCTCGCGCCGGCTTCCGGCGGGTCCTGCAACCACACTCGCTCCGCGCTCCAGCCTCCGCTGCATCCGCCGCCCGCAGCACTGTTGCCCGGGCAACGGCCACGGGCCGTGTCCCTCCGGCGTTCTCCGCCCCCGGATTTGGGAGCGTGAGGGCTGGATGAGATCCGAGATCTCGACTAGCCGGCGGGGCCCAGTGGAGCTCTCGGAAGAAGCAGGTGCAGGGCCTGGAGACCCGGCCGGGACCTGACAGCCGCCGGGGAGGAGGTTCAGCCGCCCTGCCCTCCCGGCACGTTGGAGAGGCGTCTGCTTTCTCCTCCCGGCCTGAGGCGCCAGGATTGCGGGCCACCTTCCAAAGGTGAAGAGAGCCCCGTAGAAGCTTACCCCACCGCACGCTATAGAGTCCAGCTGCCTTCAGCGGGGAGCTCCCGCTGGCTGTGGGCCGTCTGCCCCCGTTCCCTCTGCTTCCCAGTCCCCTCCCGGCGCCCGGCGCCCACCCTTCACGCCCACCTAGGCTTATGCCCAAGGACTAGGACACCAAGTCCTCGCTCTTTTTCTCCTGCCCTTCCTTGGCTTTGGAGGAGCGAAGGGTAGGCTCCTTCGGAGCTACTCAGTAAAAGGTGACTAGTGCAGCCAGGGACCCTAGGGGACCCCAGCCTTCTCCCAGATCAGCAGCTCCGCTTGCCGGGGCCTCGCATGGGAGAGGGGTGCTGGGGAGGGCGCGCTGTCAGCAGGCAGAGTGCTGCCACCTCCCGCTGGGTAAACTGTCCATTAGAGGGACCTGTGACCAATGATTCAAAATTACATGCAGAAACTGATTTTTGCCCAGAGCCTAAAAGAACTGAAATCATGTGTTTATTAACTGGAGCAAAGCGATCACAGGTGGAGAAGGGTGCTTTTCTGGTAGCTAAATCAATGGGACTGTTGCCTTGATTTCAAAAGGCGCCACGATTTTAAAAGGAAAAATAGTTATTGCTTAGGTGTAGAAAAAAGAAAAAAAAACGAAGCTATTTTTATTTCTAGTTGAAAATTTCAGGATAGTTTTCTATAGTTTACAATATGGACCTGTTCTCTTCTTGATCAATAGTATTTTATTGCTATAACCAGGACTTTTCATAATAGAAGCTTTTAGTATTACTTTTTAAATACGACCCACAAAATTTGAAAATGAATTTGTAAGCAATACATGTGTTGCTGAATATGCATTGTAGCACTGATTTTTCCAAACATTTTGGAGATGCTTGATGTATCAGTGTATTGTTCAGTAATTGTTGGTTACTTAGCACTTAAGGCAAAGATAATCTGCAACTGGAGAAAATTCATAGGGAAATGAACAGCATTTGTCAATTAGATTTAATCATTTGCTTAAGAAATTTTTAAGTGATATGTATATATGTATACATATTTGAATACTAAATAAATTCGATACTAAAATATAGACGATCTAATCTTGAGATTAGATATATACCTTACAATGCAAACTGAAGTGTTATCTGATTGCTAATTCAGGTACGTTCTGGTATATTTGCACTGAAATACTCAATTTTATAGGGCAGTTATTTCCAGAGATGATTTTTTAAATGATTTTTTTTTATAAAGAAGTTCACTTTAGGGGCACCTGGGTGGGTCAGTGGGTTAAGCCTCTGCCTTGGGCTCAGGTCATGATCTCAGGGTTCTGGGATCAAGCCCTGTATCAGGCTCTCTGCTCAGCAGGGAGCCTGCTTCCCCCTCTCTCTCTGTCAAATAAATAAATAAAATCTTTTTAAAAAGTTCACTTTAAATGTGATACAGTAAGAGGTTAATAAAGACAATATAGCTTTAATCATCTTCCAAACTGTAAAGCTATTTCTATAATGGCAAAGATGTTTCTATCTCCCTGAGGATTTTATCCATGCTCTCATGTGCCAAATTAGCTTCTTTTTTATCCACATTGATTAATGACAAATGCATATTTCAATTGGGAGATAGAGTTCTATAAAAGTCATAGAATGTATATGGACTAAAGTTTAATATCTCACTTTATGTCATCAGGATCTCACAGAAGAAGGCTCATGATCAGAGTATCCCATAGTCCAGTGGTAGAGTTTTAAAGGAATAGGAAGCAAACAGAAAAGATTTTGGCCTGGTAGACTGCTGCTTTTGTCATCTGAAAAGGCCTAGCTGCTCACTCTATTATTTCACATGGCATGATTAGCCCTCAGCAGGTCTGGCATGCTTTCAGCTAGGTCTCAATCTTTGCATATTCAAGTATTGTTCCATTTTCTCAAGGTACAGTATATACTGGGTCATTTTAATATTGAATATAACACAGAGCTGCTAACTAAAGCTTTCAAAATGAATAATTATCTCATCATTTAATATTAGTGCACAATAGAATTGAGGAAACTGGGAAAAAAAGGTATATAAAGAAATGATTTGAAAGAAACGTGTGTCATATACTCACTATGTAATTTTTGTTAATAGATGTCTCTAGATAATAGAACCAGAGGTTATTTTTTCTTTCTTTTGCTTTACTTTTCAAGGAAATCTATAAGTAGGTATTAATTGAATGATAATAAACATTAAATATTTTTAAATTGATAAATGTCTACACTTTTAAAAGCGTAAGTTTTTTTTTTTAATCTGTTAGTTGTGACAAAACAATGCTATATCTTTTCAACGTCTAAAATCTTTCTAGGAAAAAAAGAAGCCGACTGAATGAAAATTTTCAAAATATGTCTTTCCAAGGGTTGGGAATGTTTCAAAGATTCTTAACACAGAATACAAAGCTAGAGAAACTTGTATGTGCATCTCTAGCTTACTCACTAAACAATGTTATATTAGAAGAAATTGTTACATTTAAAATATTCATTAACCTCATTATAAGACTGCCAAACTTCCAAAGCTTCGTATGATAGAAAGCTGACAGTTTTTATCCACTGATCTATCAGAATATAACCACATTATAGCTTACCTGGGCCAGTAGATACCAACTAATTCACAAGTTGTAGTTAAAGTGTTTGACAGAAAGATATTAATAAAACAATTAAAAAAACATAAAAATAGCCACCCTATAAATCCCACTACAACAGGGCATGCCAGTTGAGAAGATGGATCTTACACCTAGGTTTGAAGTAAACAGAGTCTGTCATAGGCAAGCCAGGAGGCATTGAAATATGTTTGTCTTTTAATAGAAAGTAGATTACACAAAAAATTTGTCTATGTTCATTTCCCCACAGTCCCAAAATTGGAGGTACCTCATCTAAATTGGGCTAATGAGAAAATCCAGAACTATAATAATATCCACTAAAGAAACAGAACAATATTAACTAAAGCTTATATATTTGTACAATCAAGCTGTTATAGAACAGCTATGGAACAGTTGTATATAAAGTGCTGTTACACTTTGAGTCATCTTGGATTTCTTACACCTCCCACATATCCAATTACTTAGCATAACTGTTAAATCATTCTTAAATCTGCTGACACTTACCTGTATCTCTTGCTTGGATTACTTATTCAATTTACTACTTGTTCTACCGGTTTCATTTTTGACACGTACGGTTTATTCTTCTCAGAGTATCCTAAAGTATCTTTATAAAATGAAAATCTGAGCCAACTTATTCTTTTTCTCTCCCTCATATGTATACACATTATAAATATATTATTGAGCATATACATAAGTATGAGAAACCCCTAAGGACCCAAAAATTAAAACTTAAAAGAAAGCAAAACAAAAGCAGAGAAGTGAGTTATAACAGAAAAGTAAGCTTGGGCTTATCTGGAGGTAATTGCCTATACCAGGAACCTACAGCTTCCGGGGATTGAAGGGAGCCGGAGGAAGAAACTAAACCTTGGGTTCTGGCAAAGTAGGGTAAATAAAGCTGATTTGTGAGTGCAAGGAACTAGAGGGAAAGGAATGATAGAGAAAATAAAACAAAATACTGACATGAGGCAATTATTTTCACATCCAGAACTGGTAAAAGTCATTAATTCAGAAATTCAAGACTGTGTAGAAACTCTAATTAGTTTTCCTATTTTTTAACGATTTTATTTATTTATTTTTGTGAGAGAAAAAGAGAAAGTGAGCAAGCATTAGCAGGGGAGGGGCAGAGGGAGAAGCAGGCTCCCCGCTGAGCAGGGAGCCAGATGCTGGACTCAATCCCAGGACCTAAGTGGAAGGCAGATGCTTAACTGACTAAGCCACCCAGGTGCCCAAGCCTAATTATTTTTAAATCGCCACTTAGATACATTATAGTGAATCTGTACAACACGATCGGAAGAGAAAGATTTAAACACCTTCAAAAAAGAGATCATCTACAAAGAAAGGACAATAGGAGTGGCAGCACAATTCTCAACAACATGGTATGATGTAATATGGAAAATAAATAGACTTTTTAAAAAAGGATTTAACAGGGGCACCTGGGTGGCTCAGTGGGCTAAAGCCTCTGCCTTCGGCTCAGGTCATGATCCCAGGATCTTGTGATTCAGCCCCGCATCTGGCTCTCTGCTCAGCAGGGAGCTTGCTTCCTCCTCTCTCTGCCTGCCTCTCTGCCTGCTTGTGATCTCTGTCTATCAAATAAATAAATAAAATCTTTTTTTTTTTTTAAAGATTTTATTTATTGATTTCACAGACAGAAATCACAAGTAGGCAGAGAGGCAGGCACAGAGAGAGGGTGAGGCAGGCTCCCTGCCGAGCAGAGAACCCGATGCAGGGCTCGATCCCAGGACCCTGGGATCATGACCTGAGCCGAAGGCAGAGGCTTTAACCTACTGAGCCACCCAGGCGCCCCAAATAAATAAAATCTTAAAAAAAGAATTTAACAAGTTAAAATAACAGGTCTAAATAAAAATATTTTCAACTGGTAAATTAAGAAACTTAACCACTCACAGAACTTTAACTAAAGAAACTTCTAAAGCACTAATTTCAAGGAAGAAAACATGTCTCCAGGGTAAAAGCCTAACAGACTGGAATAAGAAACATGTAAAGAAACTAGTGAATTTGAAGATGGGTATAAAAGCAAAATGATTTATGAAATAAAGATAAATATACAGTATATGTAATATATAAATTAAAGAAATAATTATATAAAAGAAGAACAATAATACTGTCTACATTCTAGGGTTTAAGAGAAAAAAGACTATAAACCAAACCCTTGATAACAAAAGATTGTAATTCATGTCCAAGATGGAAGGCAGGAAGGTCCAGAGGTAGAATTTAATAATTATGCATGGTCAAATGTAAATGGCAGTAACTAAGATAAAACTAGTGCATAAATTCCAAGTCACTAAAGGGGAAAAGTGAGTAAAAAAATAATTTAAAATGTCAAGGTCAGTAGGAAAGAGAACATTAAAAAAGAGCGGTGTAAGAGACTCTTGGTCTCAGGAAACTGAGTGTTGGCTGGAGTGAAGGGGGATGGGAGGGATGGGGTGGCGGGGTGATGGGCATGGGGGAGGGTATATGCTATGGTGAGTGCTGTGAATTGTGTAAGACTGAGGATCCACAGACATGTACCCCTGAAAATAAATAATACATTATATGTTAATGAAAAAATAAAAATAAATTTTTTTAAAAAGCAATGTAAATAGAAAACAAAAAAATGAGATTTTGAGGCACCTGGGTGGCTAAGTCAGTTAAGGGTCTGCCTCTTGATTGTGGCTAAGGTCATGATCTCAGGGTCCTGGCATCCAGCTGAACATTGGGCTCTGTGCTCAGCAGGGAGACTGCTTGAGATTCTCTTTCCCTCTCCCTCCCTTTCTACTCCTCCCCCTGGCTCATGCTCTCTCTCTCTCTAAAATACAAAAATAAATCTTTTTTTTTTTCAAATGACATGTTGAAATCTATAGACCTGTATGAATAATCATAATATCTTTTTAAATGAAGGCAAAGTATATTATCTGACATACAAAGTCAAAAGAATTCAATACTAACAGACATATACTACAAGAAATGTTATTATCCTCCAGGCAGAAATGTCTTTCAGACAGAAGGAAATACCAGATGGAATTATGGATCTATGAAAAGGAATAAAGATCACCACAAATGGTAACCACATGGGTAAACATATTAGAATATTTTTCTTACTATGTAAGTATCTTTATAGATCATTGATATCTGAACCAAATACATAATAATGTATCATTGGATTTATCATGTATCTGTATGAAAATATATAACAATAGCATGAAAGTCAGGAGGGGAAATTGAAAATATACTATTATTAGCATCTCAAACTATAAATTGGTATAATTCTTGAAGGTTGGCTTTGATAAATTAAAGATGTACACTATAAACTCTAAAAGCAACTGCTAATATGTAATTACTTCAAAAATGCAGAAAAAGGGTAAAGAGAACAAAGAAGAGATTGGACAAATAGAAAATAAACAGCACGATGATAAACTTAACCCTAAGCAAATTAAATATAAATGTTCTAGTGAATACCTAATTTAAAGGCAGATATGGATTAAAAAACAAGACCCAATTATATGCTACTTATAAGAAAAGCACTTTCTATTTAAAGGCACAAATAGTTTTCAAGTAAAGGATGAAGAAAGATATACCATGTCAACACTGTGGGAGACAGGAATGCAAGGTTGGTTTAACATTTCAAAACCAAGGTCATCCAGGGTGCCTGGGTGGCTCAGTGGGTTAAGCCGCTGCCTTCGGCTCAGGTCATGATCTCAGGGTCCTGGGATCGAGTCCCACATCGGGCTCTCTGCTCAGTAGGGAGCCTGCTTCCCTCTCTCTCTCTCTCTCTCTCTCTCTGCCTGCCTCTCCATCTACTTGTGATCTCTCTGTCAAATAAATAAATAAAATCTTTAAAAAAAAAAACAAAAAACCAAGGTCATCCATGATATCAACAAACTAAAAAACCATATGTTCAGCCCAATAACACAGAAAAGGTGCCTGAAAAATCCAACATTGATTCCTAATAAAAATTCTCAGAAAAGTAGGAATTAAAGGAAACTTCTCCAACAGGACAAAGGACAACATTTAACTACACTTTATACCTAAGACACACATGACAAAAATATATACTCATTAATACAAACTGCCAAAACATTCATGGTTTGGCCCTAGGAATTCTTTAACATTGTCTTTCACCAGTCTCCCTGTCTTATTCTACTCTCTAGCCATGCCATTCTTTTTCAATTCTTAACCAATTTTCTCCTTTGCTTCTTAGCCTTTGTAGGTGCTGTTTCTTTCACTCCTCCCTCACCACCCCACCAATTTCTTCAGATCCCATCTGGCAGCTCTAAGGGAGAATCATTTCTTTGCCTTTTCCAGCTTTTAGAGGCCACCTGCTCTCCCAGCTCATGGCCTCTTCTTCCATCCTCAAAGTGCATCACTCCAACCTCTGCTTTTGTCCTCCCATTTCCTTCTTTACCTCTAGCCCTTCTCTCTCCCTCTTATAAATGCTCGGGATTAATTGGGCCCACCTGGAAATTCCAGAATAATCTTCCTGTCTTGCGATCTTTAATCACATCTTCAAAGTTCCCTTTGCTACGGTAACATATTCACAGATTCTGGAGATCCAGATATGGACATCTTTTGGAAGCCATTATTCTACCACCGTGCTCAAATCTTTTTGTTGAATAAAAGAAGATAGGTTTTGTATTTTTCTAATATTTCAAGCTATTTTTAAGACTCAGGGATCAAATAACTTCACTAGGAAAATACTAGAGTAAAATTAACTTTTGTTAATTACAAACTTCTTGAAAAATGTGTTATCTACATACTAAATATTAAAAGAAAAATTCAAAAATTATTCATTGATAGCCCATAAACTGTCCATAACCACTGGAGATAAAGCCTGTCATGTCTGTAGCAGTGAAAATGGTTATTACTCTTGCTACATTTTCAGCTAATGCCTTAATCTATTTATCTAGTTTTAGGTTTTTTTCTAAATTTATTTACTTGTCAGACAGAGAGAGCGAGAGAGCATAAGCAGGAGGAGCAACAGGCCTAGGGAGAAGCAGGCTCCTCGCTGAGCAAGGAGCCCACTGCAGGACTTGATCCTAAGACTCTGGGATCATGACCTGGGCCGAAGGCAGATGCTTAACCCACTGAGCCACCCAGGCATTCCTCTATTTACCTAGTTTTAAACCTTTAAACAGATTACTGATGCAGGAACTGGGTAAGCCATTAAGAAGAAATATCAATACCATGATGCAAATTATCATAAACATATCTTATCAAAACCATATAGGTTTTCTGTCAGTCATTGTGCCATCAATACAATTTAGGTAGGACTTAAAAAGAGAATGAAGTTTCATTGCATTTTAACTTTTAGTTAGAAAATGCTCTCAAGAGTTATTAGTTTATCATGCTTCTCTCAACCCTGACCTTCCTTCCAGAATCAAAGACGTCAATCTGTTGATGGGTTTAAGAATATAGTATCACCTGTCACTTCTTTAATTAATGCATTACTATTATTGTTCTGATGTTAATTCAAGTACACACGTTTTGTTTCAATCTGGGTAAGGCACTTCTTGAGACAAATGTTTTATGTAAAACTCTAATAATTTCTAACCTAGAATTTTACATTTATGAATACATATTTGTACGTGTCTGTTTTGTATATGTACATACACACTCTATATACAGATTTATACAAACATATATAATCAAATTATTACAAAATATACTTTTGACAACCTAAGTGAGGTTCTGTTACATATCTGAAATTACTAAGACATATCTGTTCTGTGTCACCACCCAGCATTTTAACTAAAAATGAACGAGATATTTTTGGATAATGACATCAATATAATAATAAATGTTAATCTAATTTTGATTTATCCAGTTTTAAAAAGCTAATTAAAATAAAAAATCATCCTACTTCAAAAGCAGTTAAAATGTTCTTTTAAGAAGTCTTTGTTGTGAAAATAAAGGAGTAAACATTTTGTAAATGTAGTTTCTCTCCATATCCGCTGAATGAATGCTGAAAAAATATTTAAAGGATATCTGTTTAAGGGACACCATACTACAAACCTGCTCTGGGACTCTATATATCTTTATTTGCCTTTAAAGTATTATAGGAATTCTTGAATGGCAAATCATTGTCATGCCCGCAGATGTTGCATATGTATCAAAATCAAATATTAACAGCGCCATGTGTTGTCTGAATGTGCTTTTACTAAGGAAAAGTATCCCTCTCAACATAGATGACATGTTGATATGTAACATGAATGTGAATGCTAATATTTATTTTAACTTCAATCATAATACTTGTTCACTATTTCCTTATCTCAGACTTTAATGTCAATTAATACTTTTATTAACCAATGTTTAAAAATCCTTTGAGGAACACATGACCTCACAGAGTGCACGTGAGCAACTGAATGGTACGACACCGTGTAGCTAGGAGGAGAGTGAGTGATGCTTGGAAAATTCCTTGCATTATTCAGTGAATAGTGTCCTGCCAGCTTGCTTGCCCCTTTAGAGTGATCCTGAACTAAAGTTCCAGCCCAATACCCAAAAATTTCGGCAGGGAGCTTAAACTTTACTATTTAAATTCAGTGTACAGAAGTGACATCAAAACTATAATGGCAGAGAAAGAACCTCTGAAAATCTGCTCTTCCTAAAAGTCAGGAAAAAATGGGTAAAACTGTCAGAATCTACTTTTCCAAAACACTGAAAACTCATCAAAGCCTTACAAAACCCAGCAAGTGTTTATTAAAGGAAAAGGGCTAAATACTGAAAACAAAAGGGAAATTTATGGTGTTTTAACTTGCTGTAGTTCCATCTCCTAATGTGGTACTCTGCTGTAGCCTAGAAAAGTAACAGCCCACATTATTAGAGCAGCCTGTTAGTCACCAGAAGTAAGAGAATGGAGCCTGGGCTTTTTCAAAGCTTCAGTCCCAAAGAACAGTCACATTATTTTACCCGTCAGGTGGTTCCCTGGAAGACCCCACTTAACAAGCTGTCTGAACTTGACCTGAGTTGGAACTCTCCCACTGTGAAAAACCTTCACCTCAGGAACGTTGATGGAAAACAATTATAGGAACACCTTTCATCTTCACAGCTGCCTACAACAGTGAATAACTTTTGAGTCAAACAATAGACTAAACAGAAGCCTAAAAGTAAAAACTAGGGAATACGACGTCCATATGGTTTTGAAAGGTGCTAACATATTATCTTGGAATCCAAAACAACATACTCATGCATAGAGGCATATGCACACATATGCACACTCAAAGAAGGTCTAAGAAGGCCCTCAGGTCTCACCTCTAACTGACCTTGAGACTCTGCACAAGCAGGAAATAAAGCTACGGAAGAGTTGTAAGCAGACTGGCTGAGAGTCAAAGGTTTGCCCTAACACAGAGATCCCCTTAGCAAATATTGGTTCTAGGAATTTAAGGGAATCATTATTTTATCATTAGATTATTAGGCTGAGCAAAGACTGTAGTGGCTGCAGAAGACAAACTATATAGACTTTACAGAATTAATTTTAAAATTACACTAAACAAAAAACATCTATATTACAATAAGCATCAACAACAAGCCCTGGAAAGAGAACAGAATCTCATTTCCAGAATTCCCATACAATATTATTTTATATGTTCATTTTTCAGTAAGAAATTGAAATTGACATTCAAAGAAATAAGAAAGTATTATCCATACACAAGAATAAAGCAATCAACAGAAACTATCTCAGATGAAACTCAGAAAACTAGAAAACTAGAAAAATAATAAAACTTTACATTAGCTTTTTAAAATATTTACGAAGAGCTAGACAAAGAAAATCATGTATGAAGAACCAAAGAAAATATTAGAACAATGTCACATCAAGTGGAAATATCAATAATGAGACAGAACGTTTTTTTTAGAAAGTAAAAAAGAAATTTTGGATTTGAAAAGTAGAATCACTGAAATGAACAATAAGTGGAGGATTTCAACAGAAGAAAGCAGAAGAAAAGACAGAAGCTATATGAGCAGGCAGAGAAAAATAATCCATGAATATGAACATAAAGTTCGTGAAATTATCCATTCTGAGGAGCTGAGTAAAAAAAATAAGAAAAATAAACAAAACCTTAGAGACCTGTGGGACATCATCATGCAAATAAAATCATAATGGGAATTTTAGACTAAGAGAAGTGAGAAAAGGGCACAAAGAATATTTGAAGAAATAATGGGGAAAAAGCTTTGCAAATTTGATGAAGAAAATGAATGTATATATAGAGATTTCACTGAACTCCAAATAGGTTAAATTCAGATAGATCCACACTTCACGGATCTGAACTGTGTCTGCCACCCCAAATTAATATGCTAAAACTCTAATACCCATATGATGATATTTGGAAATGGGGCCTTTAAAAGGCAATTAGAATAAAATGTGGTCATGAGGGTGGGAACTTTATGAGATTAGTGCTTTCATAAGAAGAGACATCAGAGAGCTTGTGCTCCCTTTTCCCACCATGCAAGAAGGTGTCCATCTACAAGCTAGGAAGGGAATTCCAACCAGAAACTGACATACTTGTACCTTGATCTTGGCATTTTAGCCTCCATGATACTGAGAAAATGATTTTTTATTTTTTATTTTTTTTAGTTTAAGACAGAAAGTCTATGGTATTTAGTCACGACAGCCCAAGCAGACTAAGACCCCAAGGTACCTCATCAAACTAATGGCAGCAAAGACAAAGAAAGAATATTGAAAGCAATAAGAAGCAACTGAACATACACAGAGATCCTCAGTAAGACAAGGAATTGATTTCTAATCAGAAACCAGGCAGGCCCACAAGCAGATAAGAACATGAAGCAGATAAAGGATGAAGGCCAAAAACCATATTCAAAGTGCCAAAGAATCTATGCCCAGCAAAAATTATCCTTCAACAAGCAAAGAAATTAAAACATTCTCAGATAAACCAAAACTCAAAGATTTCCTAGCATATCTAACCTAAAAGAAAAACTGAAGAGTGTTCTTTTGTATGAAATGAGAGGAAACTAGACAGTAACTCTAATCCATATGAAGAAATAAAGAGCTGTGTGTGGTATGGGCAAACCAAATCTAGCAGCATAAAAAAAATTAAATGCCATGATCATATGGACTTTATCACAGGAATATAAAACCAGATTCTGTATATACAAACTAATTGATGTAAAGCATCATATTAATAAAATAAGGGGAGAACATATGATCATGTAAATAGATGCAGGAAGAACATTTGACAGAAGTTCAACACACTTTCATGACAAAAAGTTTTTTTATAAAAAATGAAAAGCTCAATAAACTAGGGATAGAAGAAAGTTTCCTTAGCTGATAAGGGACATCTATGAAAAAACAAGTTAAGATTATAGTTAATTTTCTCTTATGCTCAGGAGGACAAGGATATATGCTCCTGTCACTCCATTCAATATTGCTGTGGAAGCTCTAGCCAAGGAAATTAAGGGGGGGGAGAGGTAATAAAAATCATCTCTATTGAGTAAAAAAGAGTTTAGCAAGATTGCAGGATACAAGATCAATATATGAAAGTCACCTGAGTTTTTACACAATAGCAATGAAAAATCTGAAAATTAAATTAAGAAAAAATTCTTTTTAATACTATCAAAAAGAATAAAATAATCAGGACTAAACAGAAGAAATTATTGTACACTATCAACTTCAAAACACTGGTTTTTTTTTTTAAGATTTGATTTATTTATTTAAGAGAGAGAAAGCACACATGAGTCGGGGCGGGTGAGGCAGCAGGCAGCGGGAGAGGGAGAAGCAGACACCTACTTAGCAGTGAGCCTGACACAGGGTTCAATCTGAAGACAGACACTTAACCAACTGAGCCACCCAGGTGCCCCCAAAATATTGCTGAAATAAAAAAGACTTAAACTTCTGTCTTACACCATACACAAATATCAACTCAAAATGGATTAAAAACTTTAACATGAGACATGAAACCATAAAACTCCTAAAAGAAAACATAATGGGGAAAATCTCTGACATTAATCCTTGCAATGATCTTTTGGATTTGACACCAAAAGCAAAAGCAAATAAAGCAAAAATAAACAAGTATGACTACATCAAACAGTAAAGTTTCTGCACAGCAAAGGAAACTATCCACAAAATGGAAGGCAATCTACAGAATGGTAGATTCTGTACTCAATACTCAAAAGACATAAATAATTCAAAAGGAGTTAATACTCAAAAGATATAAAGAACTCATACAACTCAACAGCAGAAACCAAACAATCCAATTTAAAGAGGGGCAAGGGACTGGAATAGACATTTTCCCAAAGAAGACTGGTTATGAGTAAAATGCAAATCAAAACTAGAGTGAGCAATCACTTCATACCTGTTAGAATGGCTACCATCAAAAAGAAAAATAAGTGTTGACAAGGATGTGGATAAAAAGGAACCCTTGTTCACTGTTAGTAGAAATGTAAATTAATGCAGCTACTATGGAAAATAATAGACATTCCCCCAAAATTAAAAATAGAACTACCATATGATCCAGCAATCCCATTTCCATGTACGTGAGAGAAATGAAATAAGATATCTGCATTCCCATATTTACTGCAGCATTAGTCACAATAGCCAAGAAATAGAAACAACCGTTCAACAGATGAATGCATAAAGACACACACACACACACACACACACACACACAGGAGAATATTTTTCACCTATATTATATAGGTATACCTGGAGGGCATTATGCTAATGAAATAAGGCAAAGAGAGAAAGACAAATACTATAGGTTTCACTTATAGGTAGAATCTATTCACTCTATAGGTAGAATCTTTAAAAAAAAAAAAAAGTCAAATTCATAGAAACAGAGAGAAAAATATAAAGGTGGTTGCCAGGCACTGTGATGTAGGGAAAATGAGGAAGTTGGTTAACGGGTAGAAATTTCCAGGTATAAGATGAATAAAGACTGAGGATCCCATGTAAAACATGGTGACTATAGTTGATAATACTGTGGCATATAATTTGGAATTTGCTTAGAGAATAGGACTTAAATGTTTACACACACACACATAGATAAATATGTGAGCTGATGCATGTGTTAACTAATTAGATGGGAAGGATCTTATCACAATGTACACATATATCAAATTACCAGATGTACATTTTAAATATCTTACAATTGTATATGTTAATGTACCTCAATAGAGCTAAAATACTTTTTAGGAAAGAAAAAGAGATAAATAATTGGTAAAGACATTCCGGGTTCCTAGATTGGAAGACTTATTATTGCTAAGGTGGTAATACTCCCCAAATTAATCTACTTGCTCAAAATTTATATTGAAATTCCAACTACCTTTTTCTTTGAGAAATTGGCAAGTTGATCTTAAATTTCATATGGCAATGCAAAGGACTCCAAAAAACCAAACCAATCTAAAAAAGAAAGTTAAACTAAGACAAGTCACACCTCTCAATGTCAAAATGTACTAAAGTTACAAAAATCAAGACAGTGTAGCACTAGCTTAGAGATAGACATACATCAATGGTGTAGAATTGAATATCCATAAGTAAAGCATGTATCTATAGTCAAATGATTTTTGACAAGAATGCCAAGCCAGCCCAATTGGGGGAACAACAGTCATGCACAAATGGTGCAAGGACAACTGGACATGCATATGCAAAAGAAACGAATTAGATACTTATCTCATTAAGTATCCAAAAATTAACTCAAGATAGGTCAATAACCTAAATGTAGGTACTAAGACTGTTACACTGTTAGTGCAAAACTTTATGCCCTTGCTTTAGGCAACAGTGTCTTACCTATGACACCTATAGCACAAGCAACCAAAGAAAAAATAACCAAGTTGGACTTTATCAGAACTAAAAATATTTACACATCAAAGAACACTTTGAAAAGAAGTGAAAAGCCAACCCAAAGAGTGAAAGAAAATATTTGCTCATAATATATCAGATAAAGGTATAGTTCCAGAATATATAAAGAAATCTTACAGCTCAGCTCAGCAATAAAAGACAACCCAATTTTCAAAAAGGTGCAAAGAATGTGAATAGACATATATATATGCCCAATAAGCACATGAAATGATGTTCAACAAGATTAGTCATTAGGGAAATGCAAGCCATATCCCCTAGGATGGCTACAATTAAAAAAATGGAACATAAAAAATGCTGGACAGTGCCTAAGTGGGTAGGTCAGTTAAGCATCTAACTCTTGACATCAGCTCAGGTCATGATCTCGGGGTCATGAGATGGACCCCTGCCTTGGGCTCCATGCCCAGTATAGAGGCTGCTTAAAGATTCTCTCTTTCTCCCTCTTCCTCTGCCCCTCCCCCCACTCTCAAAAAAAATTGTTGGTAAGGACGGAGAGAATTTGGAACCCTCACACATTGCTGTGGGCATTTAAATAGTAAGCTACTTTGGAAACAGTTTGGCAGTTACTAAGAAAGTTTAAAAAAGTGGCCTTATAACCCAGCAATTCCATCCCTGAGTATATAGCCAAGAGAACTGAAAATATGTGTCCACAAAAAAAAATGTACATATGAAAATTTTGTCCATAGCAACATCACTCATAGTAAACAAAATGTAGAAACTTCTCAAAGTTTCTCAAAGTATCCATCAACTAATGACTGAATAAACAAAATTTGTCACAAAAATACAATGGAATATTATTCATACATAGAAAGTTTCATCATTGTCAATGTGCAAGGGAAAGAGGGCAAATACATACACAGTCAAAATCCAATTTTCAGATATTCATCATCATATTTTCTATGTAATTTTTCTTCTTGGGCTGCTTTGTGGAAAAGTTACACTTACAAATCCATTTATCCTGACATATGTACACTTGTATTCTCTATTCTGCCTACTTTATTATGAATAATATTACTTTTACATGTCAACAAATCATTTTATTTCCTGGTCTACTTCTGTGAATTTGGGATATAATTCAACAGAAAATATGCAAATTTCACAAATATAAACAATAGCATGAAAGCACTGTAGTCAACCTGACCTGCTCCCTGTTAAGTAAATGTTAGCCAAGGCTAGTAACCAATATCTCCTTTGTAGCGCCTGAACAACCAAGTATGTAATAGTCATGAGCCATCACTGAGAACGTATTGAGAATGGAATCTGATGGTAATTAATCACAATTCATCTTGCATTTCATAGTTATTAAATGTATTTCAACAAATGTTTCATCCCTTTTCTTCTGGAACAGTTAAACTGCTTGTAGACCATTTGATGTTCAGACAGTTTATAAAGTAGGCCAAAGATTTTGCTTTGAGATACACCTACCAGTCTTAGCTCCCAGAAGGCAAAGATGTTCACCCATTGACCATCACCCACCTAGACCATCTAAGAACTAATATATGCCCAATAAAATTTCGCAGTTTTTAAATGTGTATATTTCTCTTTTCTTTGCTCACTTTACCATCCTTTTGACACCAAGGAGACAACTTCTAGAAGCGTGACTTGCCAACCCAGTTTGGCTTCTCTAAATTTTTCTAAACCCCAACTTCAATGTCCTGTTCCTTCTGTGAGTGTTTCAAGATTGGTCTATGGCACAACGACTGTGATAGCAAATTGCTTCTTCGAGCCCCAAATCATGCCAAGCCTGCTTGTCCATTTCCACCCTATCAAAATGACAGTATTTCCCATGTTTGAGTCTCTCTGCTTTGTCCATAATTCATTCTGCTCACTGCTATTCTATTGTTCTTAAAATCATGTCCTATTTTTCCACTCACCACCAAAAAAAAATAATAAAATCACCAGTGGCCAATTGAATGAAGTCTAAACTACTTCTAACATTCAAGGATCTCCTCTAGTTGCTAAAGCATAAAATAATGAAAATTTGGACTAGGAATTAGAACGAACTTATTACTAACTGTGCGATCATACCTCTAAGCCCTCTTATCTGTAGAATGAGAAACAAGTATACCAAACAAACAAACAAAAAACCACTCTGGCTTACAGTAAAATTACACAAGTCTTTTGAATCTTTGCTTCCATCGCTTCACTAAGTAGAATATTCCATACAATGAAACTATGTATCGTTCCACAGAAAGGACTTTGTAAGTACTACACCTGCCAAAGTTTTTGCCTTTGCCATTCCTCTCTGCAAGCAATGTTTGACTCTTATTCCTAATAAAATAATATTCATACATAATGGTTAGTCTTTCGTGAATTTTTTATAAACCAGAATAATTATTTTCTATAAATCCCCAAAGCACATGGATTTTGTGGGGTTTTTTTTTTTTTTTTTTGGAACTCTGCCAGCCTTTCTTTATAATATAGCTTTAAAAAAATCATTTTTTTTAAAAGATTTTATTTATGTATTTGACAGAGATCACAAGCAGGCAGAGAGAGAGAGAGAGAGAGGGAAGCAGGCTCCCCACCGAGCAGAGAGCCTGATGTGGGGCTCAATCCCACGACCCTGAGATCATGACCTGAGCCAAAGGCAGAGGCTTAAACCACTGAGCCACCCAGGTGCCCCAAATCTTCATATTTTAGAGCCATTTTAGGTTCACAGCAAAATTGAGTGGAAGTTAGAGTTATTTGCCTTACACTCCCTGCCCCCACAAAAACATAGTTTTTACCCACTATCAACACCCCACACCTGAGTAGTACATTTGTTACAATTGAAGAAACTATACTGTCATTCAGAGTCCAGAGTTTACATTAGGGTTCACTCATAGATTTGTACAAATATATACTCTCTGGGTTCTGACAGATACATAATGACATATATAAATCGTTGTAGTATCATATAGATAGTTTTGCTGCCTTAAAAACTCCTTATGCTTTACCTATTCACCCCTTCCTCTTCTAAAAGCCATAGAAATCACTGATCCTTCACCATCTCCATAATCTTATGTTTTCAGAATGCCAGATTGTCAGAATTACACACTATGTAGCCTTTTCAGATAAGCATCTTTCACTTAAGTCATGTGCTTATTTAAGGTTGCTCCAGGTCATCTCATAGCTCGATAGGTCTATCATAGCACTGAATAATACTACATCTTGGGTGTACAAGAGTTTATTTACCATTTGCCTACTGAATGACATCTTGGTTACTTCCAAGTTTTGGCAATTCTGAAAAAGCTGCTATAAACAACTACATGCAGGTTTTTGTGTGGACATAAATTTTCAGTTCCTTTGGGCAAACACCAAGGAGCATAATTGCTGGGACCATAACATAAGAGTATGTTTAGTTTTATTAAAAAAAGCTGCCAGACTATCTTCCAGAGTAATCGTACCACTTTGCATTCCCACCAACAATGAATGAAAGTTCCTTGGGGCAACTGGGTGCCTCAGTTGATTAAGCTTCTGACTCTTGATTTCAGCTCCGGTCATGACCTTAGGGTCCTGAGATTGAGCTCTGCATCAGACTCTGTGCTGGGCATGGAGCCTGCTTGAGATTCTCTCTCTCCTTCTCCCCCTCACCTCCCCTGCCCCGTTCATGTGCTTTCTCACTATTTTAAAAAAAAAAAAAAAAAAGGCAGTGTTTTGGATTTTTGTCATTCTAATAGTGTATAATGATATCTCATTGTTTTAATTTGCAATTCCTGAATAACATATGATGTTGAATATTATAACTATTTTTGTACACACTACATCTTCATTTTAATTATAGAGTTCTTAAGGGTAGCCAAAGTTATTCATCTTTTTGTCATCCACTGAACATAATATAAAGCCTTGAAATAATTATTGAATAAAATGCTAGGATCAGAGGGAAAATAAAAGAAATGAAAAACAATTGTCTCAGTTGATTGGAAAGATGAATTCAGCCTCAGAGGCGTCTAAGATATAATACCGGAATCAGTCATTGCTGGAATTGCAGTAATTTTGTATATTTGTGAATATTTATTGGCACATTTGTTCACGGGTCATATTCTTTCTTATTTTTTTTTTCATATTCTTTCTTATAATAAAATAGGTTTGGAAGCCCAGGATACATGGCCTTGCTGTGTTACTATTGATGCTTTGTTTGCTTGCTTGCATAGCCTGAGAAAGAGTAAAGAGAAAATGGACAATATTTCCAATATGCTAACTCCTATCCACAACATCCCAAAATCTTAAATAATGACAATTTGAGGGGCACCTGTGTGGCTCAGATGGTTAAGCATCTGCCTTTGGCTCACGTCATGATCCCAGGGTCGTGGGATGGAACCCCTCTCCTTCTTCCTCTATTTAAAATCTTAAAAAAAAAAATTACAGGGGCGCCTGGGTGGCTCAGTGGGTTAACCCGCTGCCTTCAGCTCAGGTCATGATCTCAGAGTCCTGGGATCGAGCCCCGCTTAGGGCTCTCTGCTCAGCAGGGAGCCTGCTTCCTCCTCTCTCTCTGCCTGCCTCTCTGCCTGCTTGTGATCTCTCTGTCAAATAAATAAATAAAATCTTTAAAAAAAAAATTACAATTTGACTTTCAAAGTTAATTCATTCATCAAATATTTAGAGTGTTTATGACATACTAGGCATTATTCCAAAACAAGTAATATGTTGGTAGGTAGAATTAGTTCTTTAATAATGATAAAGTTCTTGATTTTTAATATATACATTTAAGTTTTCCCCCCACATCTAAAACAATATTTCAGGATCATATGTCATTTGGTAGATTTTAAATTAATGTTACTCCAGTTTAGAAATAAATCAGTCTTGAGAGGATTAAGGCTAAAAATCCTTTAAACCAAGTTCAAGATACTTTCTTTCCATTCCTCATTTGTAAAAGAAATACATATTTTAATTTTCAAATGGCTGTGAGATATTTGAATCCAGAACACTCATGTTCACTTTTGGACTTAGAGATACATTTTTAAGCATGTTTTTGCTTGTTGCTATGACCTCATCAGGTTTCCTGTCCTGACTACACACTGGACGAGAGTGGAGTTTTTTAGTTACAATTTAAGTAATAGAGAAAAAATATATATGTATATATGATCCATTGCATACAGACAATATCCAAATGAATTTGAATTTCAACATTTCTGTTTTGGCAAGAATTCAGATTTATAAGCAGCAAGCTTCCGTCTGGAATTAGAGTCTATATAAAGAGGCAAAACAGATTGATTGATATTCATTCACCATAATTTACAAGAGCTGAGAATGCTTATCTCTTGATATGGATGGCTAAAGGCCATCTATAACAGATCATATGCAAATAAAAGCTTGCAATATAAATTAAAATAGTTTCTTAATATGTAATAAAACTGGACAAATGATTTATATATATGATTTTATGTATCTCCCAAATGCTTTTCTATAAATAATTGTCAACTATAAATTCAGTAAAATTCTATTATGTTTCTATCTTCAATATTTATATGAATGAATGTGCTGTCCTTTGTAAATGAAGGTAGAATTACCCAGTTACTGAGTAAAATGTGTGCTTTGAATTGCTGGGAAGATTTTTTGTTTTTTAAATATTTTATTTATTTGTCAGAGAGAGAGAGAGCACAAGCAGGAAAAGCAACAGGCTCCCTGCTGAGCAAAGAGACCGATGAAGGACTCTATCCCAGGCCCCTGGGATCATGACCTGAGCTGAAGGCAGAGGCTTAATCTACTGAGCCACCCAGGTATCCCAAATTGTTGGTAAGATTTTAGTATTTGTCAGTTTATAGTGAAATCACAGTCTTTTAATCCTCCTTGTGGAACTGAGTGGAACAGTCAAGGAAAAAATCTGAAGACAGTGTTCATATACAAAAATACTGAATGGAATTTTAGGTTGTGATAGCTTAAAATTTAAAGAATATTTTTATTTAAATCACAAAAAAAGCTACATTTGACAATGATTTTAAGCTTATTTCATATGGTATTACAATTGTATACTTCTCATTCAAAAAAAAAGTACTCTGGTATCATTAAGACCAATACATTACAGGAATTACTTGGTCTTTTAGACCATTACAAATGGTATTCTATACATAGGTCTGGTATACAATGCAAAACAGTTTCACGTGAAATTACAAAACTATTCTAACTGAGCCAAAGAAATCCACTAGGGTCCCCCAAACCCCCATGTTATTAAAAGTTATAAAGATAATGCTCAAAAATCTCTGAAGATGTTAATAAACTTCAGCTTGAAATCAAAGCACAGAAACAGAACCCCAATTTTGCTATGATCTCTTAATGAGATGGCTCTATAATTGTGGCACAGGCCACAGAAGGCCCTGGACATACATGATAAAGTAGGAAAATCCCATAAAAATGAGGGTATCTCCACCCACTTCTAGTAACCTCATTGTTTCAGAACATATTGTCAGTTGAAAAACAGGAACCAAGTTCACTCTACTTGTCCTGACTTGTCTTAAGTGATTAGAAAAGTGAATTACGTGATACTGAAAAAAAATACACACACACACACACACACACACACATATACACATATGCACACACACATCATACACACGTACATCATATATATGTATGTACATGCATATGAGATAATGGATCACTTGTGTCCGTGAAAATGATTTTGCTAAAATCAATGGAATGGCCACCTTGTACACAAAAATTTCCAGAAGCAGTGTTGTTTTAGATGTGGTTCTAAGCCAGCAGTGTCATCGTGACCTAAGTAAGTACTTTCCTTTGGTCTCCTGTCATCCTCCCCATGTCAGCTCCCTCTTTCTTGTGATTGCAAGAAGACATCACAAGCCCCAGGCTTCATGTGTATGCACCACCACATCCAGCAAAGAAGGGTATTTTATGCTTTTCATATCCCTTATGTATGGAGAATTAACTTTCTTGAAGTCTTCCAAAAGACTTTCCTTCAGGTTCCGCCAGCCAGAAGAGTTTATATTCCAGTGCCCTAGCCACAGGGGGAACTGGGAAAGCAAGGATTTAAGCATATTCAACCTTCACATGGGGAAGCAGAGAAGGGGTGGGGAGAGACAGGAGTAAGGGAGATTATCAGTAAGTCTGCCACATCTCTAGATAGGTCTAATTTACCCTATATTGTTCAAAATTCATCTACCTACCAACCTATCCCCCCCCGTTTCTTGCACAGTCACACACACACACACACACACACACACACACACACACACCCATATATGTACTTTTCTCCTGCAATTACTAGCTTGTGTGAGGGAAATACTGTTTATTTTAATGTGCCAAGGGATCATATGTACATCTTTTCACTGTACCTAGATTATATGTTAAACCTTTTAACTCTTGGCTACATTTTTACCTAAAAGGATTCAGAAGTCTTTGTTGACATTTACAAAAACAAAGAGCTACCACAGGTTTGCAGCTCTGAAAATAAATGTGTTTTTAGTAAAAAAAAAAAAAAAAAAAAAAAGGAAAGAGAAAAAAGCAGCAAATATATTTCATTGGACTTATGTATTTCTCTTATAAGTTAGTTGGTCAAAGAATGTAACCATTTCCAGCATCCCTAAATCCCTTTGTTCAAACATTAAAGCATGTCACACATTTTGTTTCACCTTATTTTCCAAGAGCTACTGTGTTAGCTTTCTCATCTTCAGCAGGTTTTTAATGATGGGATTGTAGAGCATTTTTGCATGTAATTAATATAGAAACTACTCACCTAGATGCAAATATCTTTTAAAGAGCTAAGATTTAACATAGAGATCTTTAATGGACTCCAACCCAATTAATTCAAATTGATGAAAGTTCCAGTGAAAAGGGATTTTCAAATGGCTTACCAGAATCTTGTAATTACAGTCTTGTGTTAAATCATTTACAAATAAAATTGAAAATGACACTTTATCAGAAATTATTGAAATAGTTTTCATGAAACACTGAAGCATGACCACATTTTTCTCAAATGTACATTTTACAGATTTTATTACTGACAAGTGGCATCACCTCTATTTGCTTTTTCTAATCACTTTCTCAAAATTGAAATTAATAAAAGATAATCTAAGGATGAGTATCAAATAGCAAAATGAATATTTCTCAACATAGATACCCAAAGAGCTAAGTTAAACAGAAGTGGCAAATCTTGATGATTCCATCAGTGCAAAATAATGAAAAAGCCAAGCTCAGTTTGGGTGAATTGTATATATATATATTGATGGCGGGTGACCTTTTAAAATCATTCTGCCATGTTTTTCTTTAACTCTCAGTGTTTGTAAAACAAATGTTAGTTTTCTCAAAAAGAATGCTATTTTACTCTAATAAAGCCCACACCTCCATTTGCTTTCATCTTGCCTTTGCACTGAGGCCAGTTATGCCAGTTTTACACATGATTATATGCATTTTGTCTTCCACTTGTCGTGGTCATGATACCTGAGACCTTAGTAAGTGTCATCTTGTCTGGAAGTCTTTACTAGCATTGTTTCAATAAGGTGAGAAATATCACAATGTCGGTATCCAATGCACAAGTGGGTCAATCCTTTATTTAAAAAAAAAAAAAATCCCTCCCAGTATAGAAAGAATTCATTATTCCACTCTCCAAACTAAACTCTACCCAGCTTGTCATTGAAAAAAAAAAATAGATAACTATAGAAGGCCATGCAGGAAATAGATACATTCATGAAAATGCAATAAAGATAATAAAATATATTTTTAAGAAAAAGGTAATTCTTATTTTCCGACCAAAAGAGAGAGAGAGAGAGAGATCATTAGGTGCATGTACTTCTCTTGATATGTTTGAAAAAAATTAATTTTTAAATAACAGATTCTTTTCAGAAACGTCCATGCTGAAGATACGGTTTCCATCATATCCTCTGAGGATACAGAGAAAGGTATCCGTACTATTGTATCTGGTTTATGAACCTTTGAGCTAGAAGGAGGTGGGAGGAGGTGACTGCTAAAATGTGTGCACACAGTTTCCCTCATGGCAGTTCTGAGGACAGTCAACTAAATTACAAAGACTCTATTATCTTATTTTAATCCAAGTATGAAGACATCACCGTAGCTTACAGAAATTGC